>NC_139468.1:45122500-45125000 GCF_057233095.1 Heloderma suspectum
GGGTTGGGGTTAGGGTTAGGGTTAGGGTTAGGGTTAGGGTTGGGGTTAGTGTTAGGGTTAGGGTTAGGGTTAGGGTTGGGGTCAGGGTTTTGGTAAGTGTTAGGGCTAGTGTTAGTTTTCGTGTTGGGGTTAGGGTTAGGGTTAGGGTTGGGGTTAGGGTGAGGGTTGGGGTTAGGGTTAGGGTTAGGGTTGGTTTTAGGGTTGGGGTTGGGGTTAGAGTTAGGGTTAGGGTTAGGGTTGGGGTTAGGTTTAGGGTTAGGGTTGGGGTTAGGGTTAGGGTTGGGGTTAGGGTTAGGGTTAGTGTTGGGGTTGGGGTTGGGGTTAGGGTTAGGGTTGGGGTAAGGGTTAGGGTTAGGGTTAGGGTTGGGTTAGGGTTGGGTTAGGGTAGGGTTAGGGTTAGGGTCGGGATTAGGGTTGGGGTTAGGGTTTGGGTTGGGGTTAGGGTTAGGTTTAGGGTTAAGCTTGGGGTTAGGGTTAGGATTGGGGTTAGGGTTGGGGTTAGGGGTAGGGTTAGGGTTAGGGTTGGGGTTAGGGTTAGGGTTAGGGTCGGGGTTAGGGTTCGGGTTCGGGTTGGGGTTAGGGTTAGGGTTAGTGTTGGGGTTAGGGTTAGGGTTAGTGTAAGTGTTAGGGTTAGGGTTGGGTTAAGTTTAGTGTTAGGGTTAGGTTTAGGGTTAGGGTTGGGGTTGGGGTTAGGGTTAGGTTTGGGGTCAGGGTTAGGGTTAGGGTCGGGTTAGTGTTAGGTTTAGGGTTGGGGTTAGGGTTAGGGTAGGGGTTAGGGTTAGGTTTAGTGTTGGGGTTGGGGTTAGGTTTTGGATTAGGGTTAGGGTTAGGGTTAGGGTTGGGGTTAGGGTTAGGGTTGGGTTAGGGTTAGGGTTAGGGTTAGGATTGTGGTTTAGGGTTACGGTTAGGTTTGGGGTTAGGGTTAGGTTTGGGGTTAGGGTTGGGTTAGGGTTAGGGTTAGGATTGTGGTTTAGGGTTAGGGTTAGGTTTGGGGTTAGGGTTAGCTTTGGGGTTGGGGTTAGTGTTAGGGTTAGGGTTGGATTTAGGGTTAGGGTCTGGGTTAGGGTTAGAGTTGGGGTTAGGGTTAGGGTTAGGGTTGAGTTATGGTTAGGGATAGGGTTAGGGTTAGGGTTAGGGTTGTGGTTAGGGTTAGGGTCAGGGTTAGGGTTAGCGTAGTGTTAGGGTTGGGGTAGGGGTTAGGTTTAGGGTTAGGGATGGGGTTGGGGTTAGGGTTAGGGTTAGGCTTAGGGTTAGGGTTAGGGTTGGGGTCAGGGTTAGGGTAAGGGTTAGTGTTAGGTTTAGGGTTGGGGTTAGGGTTAGGGTTAGGGTTTGGGTTATGATTAGGTTTAGTGTTGGGGTTAGGGTCAGGGTTAGGGTTAGGGTTAGGGTTAGTGTTAGGTTTAGTGTTGGGGTTAGGGTTAGGGTTAGGATTAGGTTTAAGGTTGGGGTTGGGGTTGGGGTTGGGGTTAGGGTTAGGGTTAGGGTCGGGGTTAGGGTTCGGGTTCGGGTTGGGGTTAGGGTTAGGGTTAGTGTTAGTGTTAGGGTTAGGGTTGGGTTAAGTTTAGTGTTAGGGTTAGGGTTAGGGTTAGGGTTAGGGTTGGGGTTGGGGTTAGGGTAGGGTTGGGGTCAGGGTTAGGGTTAGGGTTTGGGTTAGTGTTAGGTTTAGGGTTGGGGTTAGGGTTAGGGTAGGGGTTAGGGTTAGGTTTAGTGTTGGGGTTGGGGTTAGGGTTTGGATTAGGGTTAGGGTTAGGGTTAGGGTAAGGGTTGGGGTTAGGGTTAGGGTTGGTTTAGGGTTAGGGTTAGGGTTAGGATTGTGGTTTAGGGTTACGGTTAGGTTTGGGGTTAGGGTTAGGTTTGGGGTTAGGGTTGGGTTAGGGTTAGGGTTAGGGTTAGGATTGTGGTTTAGGGTTAGGGTTAGGTTTGGGGTTAGGGTTAGCTTTGGGGTTAGGGTTAGTGTTAGGGTTAGGGTTGGATTTAGGGTTAGGGTCTGGGTTAGGGTTAGAGTTGGGGTTAGGGTTAGGGTTAGGGTTGAGTTATGGTTAGGGTTAGGGTTGTGGTTAGGGTTAGGGTCAGGGTTAGGGTTAGCGTAGTGTTAGGGTTGGGGTAGGGGTTAGGTTTAGGGTTAGGGATGGGGTTGGGGTTAGGGTTAGGGTTAGGCTTAGGGTTACGGTTAGGGTTGGGGTCAGGGTTAGGGTAAGGGTTAGTGTTAGGTTTAGGGTTGGGGTTAGGGTTAGGGTTAGGGTTTGGGTTATGATTAGGTTTAGTGTTGGCCTAGGGTCAGGGTTAGGGTTAGGGTAGGGTTAGTGTTAGGTTTAGTGTTGGGGTTAGGGTTAGGGTTAGGATTAGGTTTAAGGTTGGGGTTGGGGTTGGGGTTGGGGTTAGGGTTAGGGTTAGCGTTGGGGTTAGGGTTATGGTTAGGGTTAGGGTTGGGTTAGGGTTGGGTTAGGGTTGGGTTAGGGTTAGGGTTAGGGTTGGGGTTAGGGTTAGGTTTAGTGTTTGG
>NC_139468.1:45127500-45130000 GCF_057233095.1 Heloderma suspectum
AGGGTTATGGTTAGTGTTAGGGTTAGGTTTGGGGTTGGGGTAAGGGTTAGGGTTAGGGGTGGGGTTACGGTTAGGGTTAGGGTTGGGGTTATGGTTAGGGTTGGTGTTAGGGTTAGGGTCAGGGTTGGGGTTAGGGTTAGCTTGAGGATTAGGGTTACGGTTGGGGGAGGGTTAGGTTTAGGTTTGGGGTTAGGGTTAGGGTTAGTGTTAGGGTTAGGGTTGGGGTTAGGGTTGGGGTTAGGGTTAGCGGTGGGGTTAGGGTTAGGGTTAGGGTTGCGTTAAGGTTAGGGTTAGGGTTAGGGTGAGGGTGAGGGTGAGGGTTAGGGTTAGGGTTGGGGTTGGGGTTAGGGTTGGGGTTAGGGTTAGGGTTAGGGTTGGTGATAGGTTTAGTGTTAGGGTTAGGGTTAGGGTTGGGGTTAGGGTTAGGGTTATGGTTGGAGTTAGGGTTAGGTTTAGGGTGAGGGTTAGGGTTGGGGTTGGGGTCAGGGTTATGGTTAGTGTTAGGGCTAGTGTTAGTTTTAGTGTTGGGGTTAGGGTTAGGGTTAGGGTTGGGGTTAGGGTTAGGGTTAGTGTTGGGGTTGGGGTTAGTGTTTGGGTTAGGGTTAGGGTTGGGTTTTGGGTTAGGGTTAGGGTTACGGTTGGGGTTAGGGTTACGGTTAGGGTTGGGGTTAGGGTTAGGGTTAGGGTTAGGGTTAGGGTTGGGGTTAGTGTTAGGGTTAGGGTTAGGGTTAGGGTTGGGGTCAGGGTTTTGGTAAGTGTTAGGGCTAGTGTTAGTTTTCGTGTTGGGGTTAGGGTTAGGGTTAGGGTTGGGGTTAGGGTGAGGGTTGGGGTTAGGGTTAGGGTTAGGGTTGGTTTTAGGGTTGGGGTTGGGGTTAGAGTTAGGGTTAGGGTTAGGGTTGGGGTTAGGTTTAGGGTTAGGGTTGGGGTTAGGGTTAGGGTTGGGGTTAGGGTTAGGGTTAGTGTTGGGGTTGGGGTTGGGGTTAGGGTTAGGGTTGGGGTAAGGGTTAGGGTTAGGGTTAGGGTTGGGTTAGGGTTGGGTTAGGGTAGGGTTAGGGTTAGGGTCGGGATTAGGGTTGGGGTTAGGGTTTGGGTTGGGGTTAGGGTTAGGTTTAGGGTTAAGCTTGGGGTTAGGGTTAGGATTGGGGTTAGGGTTGGGGTTAGGGGTAGGGTTAGGGTTAGGGTTGGGGTTAGGGTTAGGGTTAGGGTCGGGGTTAGGGTTCGGGTTCGGGTTGGGGTTAGGGTTAGGGTTAGTGTTGGGGTTAGGGTTAGGGTTAGTGTAAGTGTTAGGGTTAGGGTTGGGTTAAGTTTAGTGTTAGGGTTAGGGTTAGGGTTAGGGTTGGGGTTGGGGTTAGGGTTAGGTTTGGGGTCAGGGTTAGGGTTAGGGTCGGGTTAGTGTTAGGTTTAGGGTTGGGGTTAGGGTTAGGGTAGGGGTTAGGGTTAGGTTTAGTGTTGGGGTTGGGGTTAGGTTTTGGATTAGGGTTAGGGTTAGGGTTAGGGTTGGGGTTAGGGTTAGGGTTGGGTTAGGGTTAGGGTTAGGGTTAGGATTGTGGTTTAGGGTTACGGTTAGGTTTGGGGTTAGGGTTAGGTTTGGGGTTAGGGTTGGGTTAGGGTTAGGGTTAGGATTGTGGTTTAGGGTTAGGGTTAGGTTTGGGGTTAGGGTTAGCTTTGGGGTTGGGGTTAGTGTTAGGGTTAGGGTTGGATTTAGGGTTAGGGTCTGGGTTAGGGTTAGAGTTGGGGTTAGGGTTAGGGTTAGGGTTGAGTTATGGTTAGGGATAGGGTTAGGGTTAGGGTTAGGGTTGTGGTTAGGGTTAGGGTCAGGGTTAGGGTTAGCGTAGTGTTAGGGTTGGGGTAGGGGTTAGGTTTAGGGTTAGGGATGGGGTTGGGGTTAGGGTTAGGGTTAGGCTTAGGGTTAGGGTTAGGGTTGGGGTCAGGGTTAGGGTAAGGGTTAGTGTTAGGTTTAGGGTTGGGGTTAGGGTTAGGGTTAGGGTTTGGGTTATGATTAGGTTTAGTGTTGGGGTTAGGGTCAGGGTTAGGGTTAGGGTTAGGGTTAGTGTTAGGTTTAGTGTTGGGGTTAGGGTTAGGGTTAGGATTAGGTTTAAGGTTGGGGTTGGGGTTGGGGTTGGGGTTAGGGTTAGGGTTAGGGTCGGGGTTAGGGTTCGGGTTCGGGTTGGGGTTAGGGTTAGGGTTAGTGTTAGTGTTAGGGTTAGGGTTGGGTTAAGTTTAGTGTTAGGGTTAGGGTTAGGGTTAGGGTTAGGGTTGGGGTTGGGGTTAGGGTAGGGTTGGGGTCAGGGTTAGGGTTAGGGTTTGGGTTAGTGTTAGGTTTAGGGTTGGGGTTAGGGTTAGGGTAGGGGTTAGGGTTAGGTTTAGTGTTGGGGTTGGGGTTAGGGTTTGGATTAGGGTTAGGGTTAGGGTTAGGGTTAGGGTTGGGGTTAGGGTTAGGGTTGGTTTAGGGTTAGGGTTAGGGTTAGGATTGTGGTTTAGGGTTACGGTTAGGTTTGGG
>NC_139468.1:45230000-45235000 GCF_057233095.1 Heloderma suspectum
AGATGAAATCCCTAAGAAATGGAAACTGAAAATGAAGACCCAGAAGATGAAGGCAAAATAGAAAATAAAGGTGAAGAATCAGCCCCCAGAGCACAGGCTAGACCCCTCTTCGAGTGAAAAGTGTGCCATAAGACTGTCCCAAAGCAGAATAAAGTGGAAAGACCATGTTGAAGATCTCTGTCAAGGTAACCGTGTTTAGCTTTGAACTGTGTTAAAATTGCATAGAGCCTGTAGCTACTGACCATCAGCTATATGATTTCTGAAGAGCGTAACCATTAAGCTTTTGCCGTGGGATTCCCTGCAATGAAGAAATCTCACTGATTTGAGTGTCCAGTGTTACACTGCCTAAGTGTGTGTGCTAAAGAGACCGAGAAACCAGACAGCATGTTCCTGGCCAAGCCAAAATCACGCTACTTCCATGCTCCTGAAAGCTGCAATAAACTGTGTAAGCTGGGAGACCCAACCTGATTGAGAAGAAAAGAAGATATTGGAGCAACTGTCTTGAAAAACAATGAGATCTGTGTAGCTGGCTGGCTGACGCTGTCAGTGATGTTACAACTTTAAATTAAGACTGTTTTCCTGTTTGAGACCCCAGCGAAGAAAGCTGACCCGAGTTATTTGTTGCCCGTGCCAAAGCAAGAATTTGGTGGCCCTGTACCTCATCGTGTCCTGTTTTGAGCTTGAGATTTACAAATACAAACAAACTGAGAAGCCTGCCTTTGAAGTCCTGCAAATCACCCCACCGCCTCCCCGAAGATTAATGGCTGCCTGAAAAATGCAAGTATAAAGCGATGCCCATCACCCCCCAGCGTCCTGAGTTTCGGCACTCAGTGTTTCAGTGCTTTCGTGTACCAGGTTAGAAGAAAAAAAAAAAAAAGAGTAAGTTTTTAAAATGTCTGTGAGAGAACCTGACAGAAGTAAAATAAAATTTACAGAGGAGTTGCCCAAGTTAAAGCATCATGGCTAGAGAGCTGAGCTGTGCCGCTCTGTTTAAACAGAAGCCTTGCTAAAAAGTTAAAGGCCCTTGTCTGTCAGAAGGGGTGTAGGGCCACACTTTCCCTTTTTAAACTGATGCAAAAGTGGAGAGCCTTTGCTGGAAACATCGCATATTCATTGCCCAGAGCCTTCACTGTTTGCCTCCATCATCATCTGGGCTTTTTAGAGACACTCTGCACATGAACTAAAATTTTAAATTGTCAAAGACTTGCCATGGACAGTGCTGTGAAGCTTTTGATAAACTTGAACTCTCATCGCTGTGGACCATGTGTCTGTGTTTGTAGTCAGCTCAGTGTACAGCAGGCTGAGTTTGATCTGTGACTTTTAAATTTCCTTCTGCCAGAACTCATGCAGCATAGAGTTGCTGATGCAAAAATGGTGACCTAGAACTCTTTGCGTGTGTGGGTATGCCCGTCCCTTGATTTTAATGAGCCCTGAGCTTTCAGCCAGAAGAGCAGTATAATTGCTGGATCTGCTCCATCATGCCTTACCATGCAAAAAGTGTTTTCCATTCATTGTGTTAAATTGCAGAAAAAGTTTGTTGTATATATTTTATGATTTCTTAGATATCATAAAATATATGTGATATTTGCAGATTAGTGTTAGTTGCAACTCCAAATAATACTAAGTGTGGTTCCCAATGGATGACGAGGAGAAAAGACAAAGTCAAGTAGAAGAAAGACAAAAGCAAGTAAAAAAGAAGGAATAGAGAAAGTAGCAGACAGATAGAGAAGAGAGAAAAAAAGAAGAAAGAAAAGGCAAGAGGCAAAGAAAAAACATTTATAAAAAAGAAGCGTGGCCATAGTTGCCCCCAGGGTAAATTAAAAGCAGCTGATTGTGCCTGGAGCTTATTACCTGGGGTAAAGTAGCCACAATAATGTAATAGTTCTTTAAGATGAAGAAAATGTAACTAGAAGGAGAAGAAGAGCCTATCCCAAATGTGTGTCATTGGGACTAGTGTAAGGCAGAAAGGTTTAAGTGAGTAAGTTTAACTTGAAAAAGACAAATAAAGAGACAAGGCTGGTGCATGGAGCAGAAAGTTTTGTGTAAAAAGTTTGAAACATGATCTGCAATACAGGCAGATCAGCAAAGAAAGAGAAAGCAAAAGAAAGAGAAAAAATTTGTCTTCCCATACTAATAAATAAAAGTGTTATCAAGCACTCTGAGAAGCAAAATTGTTTACAGGAAGCTGTGCCTGAGAACCAAACACTTCTAGCCTATGCTGAAAATGCTTGCTAGTGTTGTGCTGCCTCATGGGTAACATGTATGGTATAAAACCCATTTAGCCCAATAGCTCGTGGTTCAGAGAAGCTGTCTGATCCAACCATTAAGTACGCCTGTGTGCTGTAAGTTACCCAATAAAGTCTCCTTGTAAGTAACCCCCCCCTGCTGGAATCCCAAAACACAAGTTGGGCTAGAGCGCCTCACCCAGTATCAAACCCTGCTGTTAAAAGCCATGAAAGCAGGTATGAAGAAGTCAGTTAATATGACCAAAGTGTCTAAAGTGCTGCAAGGTGCCACCGAGGCCCCAGAGCGTACTTGGAGCATCTTTCAAATGCCTATCGCCAGTACACCCCCCTCGACCCAGAGGCCCAAGAAGACGTAAACGAAAAAAAAAAAGAAGAAGACCCGGCAGAGGCAAAAGATTCTTAAAAAAAGAACCAGTGTGCCCAGTGTGGACAAGATGGACATTAGTGGCATGAATGCCCAAATAAAATAAATCAAATACACAAAGGAAAAAACCAAAGAGGCCAGAATGGGCGAAGAGGGAGACAGCTTGAGAGGGGCCGTGATATTGACTGTGAGGGGCCGTGACATTGACTTCATAATTGACACTGGAGCAGCATCAAAAGCAAGCAAACGTTAGCCTTAAACAAAAAGTTCAAACACTGAGCAAAGTTCTTCAAGCCCAGTGTCGCTTTGTCTTAGAAAATAAGCCATTCCCATCACAGAAGTTCATCCTTTCCAACCAAGAGTTAAAGTATGAGTTAAAGAGGGAAAAATAACCCTTTGACTCCCAGATAGAGAGGACTGAAAACTGTCATACTTTCCACCCCCGCAGCTATGAAAGCAGCTAGAGTTAAACCCTAGATACATTGGACACGAGTCAAGAGAGCGAGAGGGGGAGAGTAGACTGTAAACAGAAATCCTGAAAATCCTTTAAAAATCATTCTGAAAAAGCAGTAAGAAGACTCAGGCTAGACCTTACTGTGGACACACCGGGAAACTGTCCCCCTGCGTATGGTCAGACCTGCAACTGGAGAATTGAAGAAGGGGACTAGACCCTACTGCAGCTTGCCAGGTGAATAGCTGCCCAGCGTACGGTCAGATCCCAAAGAAGATCAAACATGCGTATTGTAGTGTTGTAGTGTTAGTAGTGTTGCATTGTGTTTCCTTAATAAGGTGAAAAAGGGGGGTCTGCCCCTGGAAAAAGAAGTTTGTCCCAGTGATTTGCTGATAATTACTGGCTTCACCTGGCTAACATCACTAGAGTAAAACATTTTTGTTTGCCAAAAGGTATACCTGCAGACAGGCTTATTAGCTCTTGCTTAATACCTGTCTGTAGACATCCTGGGAAAATTCAAAAAGATACCATGTTAAAAGTTTATGGTGTAAGTTTAACTTATTCCCAAAATGCTAATTGGGGCGTGGTTGCAAAGATCCTACCCCCTACAGAGTTCACTCTATGCACCCCCATCATTGCTGAAACAAATGCTACGTGTGCACAAATGCTTAATTGTCAAAATTTTTTCCAGAAAATACAAAGCTATCCCTGGCCCCCTTCCACTGTAATAAAATTCAAAACATATCTTTTAATGATGCCCACATACTTTTGCCTCATGGATGGTTTTAGACATGTAATTCCCGCACTTGGTCATTCATTCCTGCCAACTTGTCTGATAACCACCCATGTTGCCTCAGCCGCCAATTGAACTGGTGCCAATTCTTCCCCTGTAGCCCGAGAAAATCCGTCAACGGCAGCCTCGAGCACTCCAACTAACTAAAAATTGTAATAGTCATGTGCAGTTATATTCTGACTCAGAAAAATTGGCCTTAGCAATGTCACTAGTTAGGGTTCCAGGTTTAGCCTTGGCTAATGGTCTAAAGAACAACTGGTTAGCTTGCAGCTTAGCCAAAAGCATAAATGCCACCTCACAAGCATTGTCATTGTTAAATAAAAAGCTGCGTGATCTAAGAGGTGCAGTTCTAGAAAATAGAGCTGGTATAGATTACCTCTTCCTTCTTCATCATTTAAGTTGTGAGACACACCAAAAGCTCTGTTGTTTTAACTTAACTGATAATGGCAATGCTGTAAATAAACAAATCAACAAGCTGCACAATATAGTAGCTTACAAAACAATAAAACAAAACAATTAGCTCAATTAGTTAACCCCTTGGCTTCCAGATCTTAGCTAGCTTGAAAGCATTGTTCATCCTAATTCTACCAGTATTGTTCATAAAAGTTCTGTTATGTCTCTGCGTTCCTTGTCTTATGCGCTGTTTAACCAATCTGTTTTATGTCTCAGCTAATAAAACTGCTGCCCTCTATGCTCTAATAGCCCAACAAGAGGCTAAGTAATATGTATGTCACAAAAAGCTTTGTATAGTTATCAGTAATGCTATAATTGTAATGAAATTATGCATTTAAGGGGGGAATGTAGCAGCCATATCAGGGGTCAGACTAAGTAGCCTCATGCAGTCTCATGCTTCATGTTCTTGCTGAGCTCTTTCTCCCTTGAATATATTGTTGTAAGCTGACGAGACACAGGAATTCCTTATCTTGTCAAAGGTCATACAGTTGTATATCTTGTTCTCTGCTGTTCTCTTCTGTTCTCTCCTTATCATGGCTACCCTATAACCCAGTTCTTGTATTATAAACAATAGTGCTAAGAGAAGAAATGTTAAGGATTGCAACCCCATGCGGGAGGGGGAGGAGGAGCCGTTTCATATGTGTCACAATGTCTATAAAACCAATGTGCTAATGTAAATCGGGGCTTCTGGCT
>NC_139468.1:45602500-45610000 GCF_057233095.1 Heloderma suspectum
CTCGGCAGGAAGATGCCCCCACTCGGCCCGACTCAGGGCCGCCAGCTGGCCCAGCACTACCCTCGTCGAGCCCGTAGCGTCGCATTCTCTCCGCGTCTTTTGTTCGCGGTGGCGCTGGTAGACCAGCGCGAGCAGGACGAAAAGGTTCACGAGCCGGGCCGTGGACCAGGGCACGTCCCAGTACTCCTCCGTCCTGCCGGCACTGCCGGCACGTTTCCTCGGCCCACGCAGGCCGCCGGGCCGCGGCTCTCTCCCCGCTGCCACGTCTTCCCACCGCTGCGCAAGCAGCGCTGGCCAGTCCAGTGCCTGCGCCACCTCCTCCCACAGACGCCGTGCCGCCGGGCACGTCCACATCGCGTGTTCGGCCGTCTCTCGCTGCGTCACGCCCAACTGCACGGCCTGGCTCTGGCAAGCGAGGCGCACGCACGCCTGAGCGGCTTCATCGCCCCGCAGCCAGGGCTTGCAGCCTTGCAGCGCGAGCACACCGTGGTAGGCCCGCCACCGCACCTCCCACAGCGCGTATGGCACACGCCGGTCCTGGAAGTACTCCAGTGGGTACTCCGGCTCACGCAGGTACTGCGGCCGGCCCTCCTTTGTGCGCTCCCGCTCCGCGTGCGGCGTGAACATGCACGCGTCGAGCATGTCCCAATAGAGGCGGCGCTTGAGTTGTGCCAGCGGACCACCAGCACGTCGCGGCACCCATGGCGTGCCCGCTCCTTCCTCCGGCCCCCGGAAAGCTTGCGCCGGGATACGCCACTGCCGGACCGCTCCGTAGACCTCGGCGAGGTAGTCGGGCCCCATGGCCTTGGCGGCCTGTGTGATGCGGTAGTCCCAGGAACCCTCGTCCCACCAGCGTCGCGCCCATGCGCTGCCCCGCCAGCCACGCTCGAAACCTTCCATCCAGAAGTGCTCTGCTATGCGCGGGCGGCCTTCTGGCGCCGCACCGCTTGCCTCCGCACGTGCAAGCGCCCACTTCCCGAAGTTGCAGGCCAGGAAGGAGGCCAGCAGCGCCGGCCCAACTGCCGGGAAGGCCAGCCCCGCCTGCGCGACGGGCCGGTACGCCACCACGCGTGCCAGTGGGAACGTGCGCATGCCCCACAGGAAGGTGAACAGTTCTGCGCTGATGTCTTGCACGAGCCGCTCCGGGGGCGGGTACACTGCTGCCAGGTTGGCCGCCGCCGGGAGCAGGTAGGTGCGCACATAGCGTGCTTTCTGGTACAGGGTGAGCCGCCAGGGCTTCCACTGTGCCACCCTGTTGCGGACCCCTTCTGCCCAGGAGTGCCAGTTGCACTTCCAGCCGTCCCTCCGCACGGAAAAGCGGATGCCGAGCAGCTTGACGTCGTTCTCCGCTTCCACGTCACCGGCGCCTGGTTCGGTGGCCTCCGCCACGCCGGCTCCCCTCGCTGGGCCGCCGCCACCGCTTCCACCGCTGCGCAGCCGCTGCGCTAGTGGCTTCCGCCGTACCGTACCCTCCAGCGCATCGAAAGAGACGACAAAGCTTTTCTCGGCATTCAGGCACGCTCCGGACGCCGCTGCGTATGCGTCAAAAACCCTCCGCACTTCTGTCAGCTCCGCATTGTCATCTCGCACAAGCAGTGAGACGTCATCCGCGTGCGCTACGAGCTTGAGTGTAGGCGCTGCCGAGGCCCGGCCGTTTTGAGGGCCGCCGCCACCGCCGCCTTCGCTGCTGTCGTCGTCGCTGCTCCCGGTGTGCTGGGGCCACTTCCGCGGGTGGACTCCGGCCGCTCCTCCTTCCACTGTCATCCGGGTGGCCAGGTGGAAGCGCACACCGGTGATGCCTTTCTCCAGTTCCAGCCGACACAGCACCGCGTCCAGGCTCAGCACATAGAGCAGCGCGCTGAGCGGGCATCCCTGCCGTACGCCCGACTGGATGAGGATCGGTGCGCCGCGGTGCCCGTTCAGCTGCGGGACGATGGCCGCGCCGTGGTACAGCAGTCGCACATAGCCTACAAAGGTCTCGGGCACGCCCTTCCAGCGCAGCGCCGCCCACAGGAAGGCATGGTGTACGTTGTCGAAGGCCTTCTCCTGGTCCAGCTGGAGCAGCAGCCCGCGCCACTGGCCCATGCGTGCTAGCTGGAAGACTTCACGTAGTGCGCAGAGCGAGTCCTGCATGGCGCGCCCCGGCACCGCGCTGGTCTGCGCACGCACCACGATCTTCCCGGCCACGGCCGCCAGCCGTGCGTTGAGCACTGCTGCCAGCACGCGGTAGTCAACGTTGGTCAGCACGATGGGGCGCCAGTTCTTGAGCAGCGTCAGGTCTCCGCGCTTGGGGAAGAGGACGAGCGTGCCCTCGCCAAAAGTCACGCTAGTCCGGTCCTGTGCCAGGCACGCCGTGAAGACTTCCGCCAGGGGGCGTGCCAGCCAGGCACGGAATTTCTTGTAGAAGGCCCAGCCGAGGCCATCGGGGCCTGGCGCAGAGCGGCTGCGCCCGCGCGCGATGGCCGCCGCCACCTCTTCCTCGGCGATGGGTGCCACCAGGCCGCGTGCGTCCTCCTCGTTCAGGCCCTCACACAGGCTGCGCCAGCCCCGCCTCCCGCCATCGCCGGGCATCGCATCGATGGCGTGCAGGAAGGCCTCGCTTTGGTTGGCAGCGATCTGGGTCTTCTTTGCAAAAAGGGCGCCATAGAAATCCTCAACGACCTGGAGCATCTCTCCCGGGCTCGTGCTGACGCCGTCCGCCTCCGTCCTGCGCAGCCCTTGGATGGCTGCCGGTGGGCTTGCGCCACCGCCCCTGGTCTTCGCCCACTCGTCAACATCTACGCTGCCACCACGCGTGCGGCACACCTTGGCCCGGCGCCGCCGGTCCCAGCGCTCGCGCTGGTAATGCGCGATGCTCTCCCGCGCCTGTGTCAGGACCTTGGTGTCGACAGGCTGGCCGCGCCCGGCACGCGCGTGGCACTGTAGGAAGTGGTAGACGGCATCGTGGTAGCGGCGTGTCTCTGCGGAGTAGGCCGCCCGCTCCTGCCGCCGGCACCGCTGCCGCACCTCTCGCTTGACTCGCTCCCACCACTCCAGCGGGGCCGCATCCCTGTATAGGCCCGCCGTGCGCAGCGACAGCAGGCACGCCAGCGTGGTCGCTACCAGCGCGCGGCACTCCTCCCGCTGAAGCGCCTCCGGGCGCAGGCGCCAAAGGGGTCGCCCCCTCGGGAAGACTTCGCCCACAGCCAGCTCTAGGCGCAGTATCCCGTGGTCGGACCACGGGGTGATGGTCACGGCGCAACGCTGTACGTAGACACTCTCCGGTGCGCGTACCCGGTCCACGCGGCTGGCAAAGCACGGGTGGTAGAACGTGTAGCGTGCAGCGGCACCGTCCCCGACGGGCGGATAACTGCCTGCGTACGCCCTCCGGCACCCTACTGGGAAGAAGTCGAGCGCGTTAGGGGCCTCGCGTGCCTTGTCCGCCAGTCCGGCCTGTGCCAGGAAGCGCTCCAGCTCACGCTCGTCTGGCAGCAGCGGGGCGCCGCCACCATGCAGCGGGCGCTCGGCCTCGCCCGCCGTGCGCACCCCGCCCACGTACGCGCTGCGGTCTGAGAGCCGGGAGCGGTTGTTAAAATCCCCGGCCACGAGCAGGCAACGACGCGTGTGGCACGCGTTCCGCAGATGTGCCCAGAAAGCCCGCCGCCGTGCGGCCTGTACGGGGGCGTAGAGCCCGCAGATGCGGAAGGCACGCTCCTCCGCCGTCCCGCTCGCCGATACGCTCCGCAGCGTCAGGTCCGCCACCAGCAGCCTCCCCGGCACCGCTTCCACGACTCCGTCGATGGCGAGGTCGGCCCGCGAGCGGAAGAGCAGCGCCACGCCCGCCGAGCCTTCCTCGCCGTCGTAGGACCACACCGACGGCCCGGCGGTCCAGAGCCGCTGTGCTCGGCTCCGCTGCTGCTCGTTGGTGAAGTGCAGCTCCTGCAAGATGAGCACGTCCTGCGCCAGCGCTGCCAGGGTTGGCAGGATCTCCTCCGCCCTGCGCCACGAGCGCAAGCCCCTAGCGTTCCACGTCGCGAGGCGTAGCGCAGTCATGGCGTTCAGGGGGTTGCGGCGGCCGCAGACTTCCCTACCCCCTCCGGAGGCCAAGCCGGAGGTGTAGCCTCACCAGGTCGCGCATCCGGGCACGCGTGGGGGGGTCCGGGTGACTCCCAGGGCGGAGGCGCACTGTGCTCTGGGGAGAGGGCGTACGGGACCAGGGCGAGCTCATCCCCGGTGTCCTCCACCGCACTCTCCGTCGACCTACTGTCCGGTGCCCTGATTTCTTTTTCTGGTCGCCTCCGGCCTCCCGGGCAGCCTCGCACGATGTTTCCTGTTCCATCCATGGCGGGAGCTGTCACTGCTCCTGAGCCGACCTCCACCATGCACGTAAAGTCCTGCCTTTCATCCAGCTCGCCGTTGGGGTCAGTCCCGTCCTGTTGCTCACTCCGCGCTTGTAGTACGGTGTTGGGGCCAGTTGGCGGGACAACTGACAGGTCTGCTGATAGTTCGGGGTCGGTGGGCAAGTCGGGTGTCTTCTGCGACGGCCGGCCCTCTCTATCCCTCCCCACCGGGGCTGTACCTACGCTTGGGGTCCCCGACTCCGTCGCGGCACCCCCTCCCCGCCGCCGCCTCTTCATCTTCCGGGCCCGCTGCGCATCCTCGGGCTGCTGCTCTCGCGGCGGGAGCGGCTGCACTGGCGGCGGAGAGGCGTCTTCCCCGCCTGCCTGCCCCTCCTTGGTTGCCGTCTGCTCTTCGGCCGCGCTCCCCCCTTGCCGGTCCTCTTCTAGACCAGGGTCGTTGTCGGCATGTAGGCGTTGGCCTGGCCCTTGCCACTCACCTTCCCCGAGGAGTCTGAAGGCGTTGCATGTCTGTAACACGGTGTTTTGTGCCCGCCACACCTCCACGCCTGTAGCCCGTGGCGCGGCGCCTGCAACCCCGGCATCCGGGGTCCTGCCTTTCTTTCCTGCCGGCCGGCGGGTGACCGTCCGCCAGTCGGCGCCCTCCTCCCCCTGGTTGCCAGCGCCCCCCCGGGCCTTTGACTCTTGGGCGCGGGCCCTGTCCGGAGCCCCCGGTCTCACACCTTGCGCCTCCCCTTCCCGCCGTCTCTGTTGCGCTTGATGCCAGGCCTGTGCCTCTGCATGCTCCCGCCCCGCCTGGGCGGCCCTGTTCGCCGCACCCCACCGCTCCTCGTCCTCCCGGTTGTACTGGGCACGCGGACACCAAAAGTAGGTGTGCCCGGGCTCCTCGCACAGGTTGCAGCGGATGCTGGCCTGGCAGGCGGCCGTTGCGTGTCCGCGGACGCCGCACCGCGAGCACAGCGGCGTGATGCAGTTCCGCCGCCGGTGGCCGTAGGAGCCGCACTGGAAGCACGCCGGCGGCTGGCCGCTGTACCGTGTGATGCCCCTCTCCGCCCCCAGGTAGAAGTACTTTGGGATGCGGCCTCCTCCCGTCTCCTCCCCCTTGAAGGCGACTACGCAACGGTATTCCCCAGTCCAAAAACCGTGCCGGTCACGCTTCTTGTCAGGTCCCATGAGTATTTTTGCATAGCGTGACACCCAGAGAGTCACGTCCTCCTCCGGGATGGCAGAGGTCCTGAAGATGACGGTCAGGACCTTCGTGTCACCCCGGAAGAGCGGCACCACCTCAAAGTCCGCCAGCAGGGCCGGGTTGGCGCGCTGCGCCGCTTTGCAGCCCACCCAAAAGCGGCGGTAGGCGTTCTCGGACGCCAGGCAGACGTCCGTCTCACGCGAGCCTGGAAGTTGAATGAGGGCCACCACATCCGCCCTGTCGAAGGCCAAAGTCTCCAGCAGGAGGACCGAGGCCAGGTAGTCCCGCGTGTCTTCCAGGTCAGCCCCCCGGTAGCGGAAGCGCACAACGTAGCGCCGCCACGGGTCTCTGCTCCTCGCGCCCGACCCGTCCGACAGGCCGTCGAGCAGGCGGCCCAGGTAGCCCTCCTCATCCTCCTCCTCGCCGTCCTCATCCCAGGGAAAGGCGTCCCCTGTGCCGCTGCCGCCACCACCTCCACGGCGCCCGCCGCGCCGCTCTGCACGCGCGTTGCCGGCCACCGAGGCGTAGGAGCGCGTCCCGCCGTTCGCCGCCGTCCGCTGTTCCCGCTGAGCTGCCGACGCTGCCGTCCCGGCCGTGGCCTCGTCCCTCGGGGTCGCGGAGTTCCGCCTAGCGCCGCCATCTCTGCCGCCGTTCCGAGCACCTGCAGGAGGCACAGCAACAGGCACGGCAGTACCTGGGGACAGACCGGCCTCTCCCCGGAGCCCCCCCTCCTGCTCCTGCTCCGTGTCTGAGGCAGCCCGTCCCGCTTGCCGTGCCCCTGTGACTCCGGCGCCGCTGCTCGCTCCTGACCCGGAGGCCCGCCCAGGACCCTTCCTGGGCCGCTTCTTGGCCGAGTCCTCCTCCGCCGCAGAGCCGGCGCTGCCGAGGCGCGTCTCCCCTCGTTTCCTCGAACCCGCGGCCGAGGGCGGCCTTCCCGGGGCTTTGAACGGGCCCGCCGGCTCGCCGCACTCTCCGCCGCTGCCACCCGGACCTCCCAGGTCATCCTCCCGCTCCCCGGAGCCCAGAGACTCACCGGCCGCCGTGGGCGGCACCTCCGATTGGGCCGCCCGCGGCGCTGTCCCCGTCGGTCGCGCCAGCCGTGCCGTCGCTGGACGCTCCGCGTCATCTCGCCCTCGACCGCCGCGCTCTGCCGCCGCTCCGCCCGGCGCCGCTGCCATCGGCCTCCGCTCTGCCGCACGGCCAGCCATTGCTCCCTCGTCCGCCTGCCGCTGCTTCTCGATGCGCTGCCGCTGGCGCAGGAGGCCGATGACGTTCTCCAGCCACTCACGGAAGTCCGCCTGTGACACGAAGGAGGACCAGTCCTCGGTCCTGGCCAGGAAAAGTACCGGCGCGTCGCTCGGGGCGACGACCCACGTCCGGTGGATATCTTGGAACGTGCGCACCAGGCTGCCCGCCTCCAGCCAGGCCGGGAACTCGGCGGGCGCGCCACGAGGCCTGCGCCCCACCAGGATCCGGCGTAACGCAGCCAGCGCCAGGGAGCGAACGAGGGCGAGTTGGTTCTCCGTGAGCCCACAGCAACGTCCGGCTAGGGTGTCCCATAGCGGGCGGAAGGTCTGGGTGAAGAAGTCCCAGACCCTGCCCTGGCTGTACTTAGACAGGTTGTTGGTCGGCACCGCGGGGAGGGCGATGCGGGCGACCACGTAGCCCCAGAGGCGCAGCAGGTCATATCGGTCAAACGTTGCCGGCACCACGAGCTCATGGACTCTGGCCAGCGGCGTGTGGAGAGCTTCCGTCCACCGCTGGAGGATCCGGAACTCGCGCGAGCCGCCTCCGCTGCCTCCGGAGGAGGAGCGGAGCGCCGGCAGGCCCCGGCTCATGTCCGTCTCCTCCTCCACCGACGACCCAAAGTCCGTCCCGAACTGCTGGCGGAGGAAGTCTGCGTCGACGCGGCCGCCCAGGAGCTCTTTGCCCGGCTCCCCGCTGCCGCGCTCCTGGCTGCTGCTGCGGCTGCTC
>NC_139468.1:45755000-45765000 GCF_057233095.1 Heloderma suspectum
TGGCATTGGCCCGCCACGGCCAGAGCCGTCGCCAGCGCTCGGCAGGAAGATGCCCCCACTCGGCCCGACTCAGGGCCGCCAGCTGGCCCAGCACTACCCTCGTCGAGCCCGTAGCGTCGCATTCTCTCCGCGTCTTTTGTTCGCGGTGGCGCTGGTAGACCAGCGCGAGCAGGACGAAAAGGTTCACGAGCCGGGCCGTGGACCAGGGCACGTCCCAGTACTCCTCCGTCCTGCCGGCACTGCCGGCACGTTTCCTCGGCCCACGCAGGCCGCCGGGCCGCGGCTCTCTCCCCGCTGCCACGTCTTCCCACCGCTGCGCAAGCAGCGCTGGCCAGTCCAGTGCCTGCGCCACCTCCTCCCACAGACGCCGTGCCGCCGGGCACGTCCACATCGCGTGTTCGGCCGTCTCTCGCTGCGTCACGCCCAACTGCACGGCCTGGCTCTGGCAAGCGAGGCGCACGCACGCCTGAGCGGCTTCATCGCCCCGCAGCCAGGGCTTGCAGCCTTGCAGCGCGAGCACACCGTGGTAGGCCCGCCACCGCACCTCCCACAGCGCGTATGGCACACGCCGGTCCTGGAAGTACTCCAGTGGGTACTCCAGCTCACGCAGGTACTGCGGCCGGCCCTCCTTTGTGCGCTCCCGCTCCGCGTGCGGCGTGAACATGCACGCGTCGAGCATGTCCCAATAGAGGCGGCGCTTGAGTTGTGCCAGCGGACCACCAGCACGTCGCGGCACCCATGGCGTGCCCGCTCCTTCCTCCGGCCCCCGGAAAGCTTGCGCCGGGACACGCCACTGCCGGACCGCTCCGTAGACCTCGGCGAGGTAGTCGGGCCCCATGGCCTTGGCGGCCTGTGTGATGCGGTAGTCCCAGGAACCCTCGTCCCACCAGCGTCGCGCCCATGCGCTGCCCCGCCAGCCACGCTCGAAACCTTCCATCCAGAAGTGCTCTGCTATGCGCGGGCGGCCTTCTGGCGCCGCACCGCTTGCCTCCGCACGTGCAAGCGCCCACTTCCCGAAGTTGCAGGCCAGGAAGGAGGCCAGCAGCGCCGGCCCAACTGCCGGGAAGGCCAGCCCCGCCTGCGCGACGGGCCGGTACGCCACCACGCGTGCCAGTGGGAACGTGCGCATGCCCCACAGGAAGGTGAACAGTTCTGCGCTGATGTCTTGCACGAGCCGCTCCGGGGGCGGGTACACTGCTGCCAGGTTGGCCGCCGCCGGGAGCAGGTAGGTGCGCACATAGCGTGCTTTCTGGTACAGGGTGAGCCGCCAGGGCTTCCACTGTGCCACCCTGTTGCGGACCCCTTCTGCCCAGGAGTGCCAGTTGCACTTCCAGCCGTCCCTCCGCACGGAAAAGCGGATGCCGAGCAGCTTGACGTCGTTCTCCGCTTCCACGTCACCGGCGCCTGGTTCGGTGGCCTCCGCCACGCCGGCTCCCCTCGCTGGGCCGCCGCCACCGCTTCCACCGCTGCGCAGCCGCTGCGCTAGTGGCTTCCGCCGTACCGTACCCTCCAGCGCATCGAAAGAGACGACAAAGCTTTTCTCGGCATTCAGGCACGCTCCGGACGCCGCTGCGTATGCGTCAAAAACCCTCCGCACTTCTGTCAGCTCCGCATTGTCATCTCGCACGAGCAGTGAGACGTCATCCGCGTGCGCTACGAGCTTGAGTGTAGGCGCTGCCGAGGCCCGGCCGTTTTGAGGGCCGCCGCCACCGCCGCCTTCGCTGCTGTCGTCGTCGCTGCTCCCGGTGTGCTGGGGCCACTTCCGCGGGTGGACTCCGGCCGCTCCTCCTTCCACTGTCATCCGGGTGGCCAGGTGGAAGCGCACACCGGTGATGCCTTTCTCCAGTTCCAGCCGACACAGCACCGCGTCCAGGCTCAGCACATAGAGCAGCGCGCTGAGCGGGCATCCCTGCCGTACGCCCGACTGGATGAGGATCGGTGCGCCGCGGTGCCCGTTCAGCTGCGGGACGATGGCCGCGCCGTGGTACAGCAGTCGCACATAGCCTACAAAGGTCTCGGGCACGCCCTTCCAGCGCAGCGCCGCCCACAGGAAGGCATGGTGTACGTTGTCGAAGGCCTTCTCCTGGTCCAGCTGGAGCAGCAGCCCGCGCCACTGGCCCATGCGTGCTAGCTGGAAGACTTCACGTAGTGCGCAGAGCGAGTCCTGCATGGCGCGCCCCGGCACCGCGCTGGTCTGCGCACGCACCACGATCTTCCCGGCCACGGCCGCCAGCCGTGCGTTGAGCACTGCTGCCAGCACGCGGTAGTCAACGTTGGTCAGCACGATGGGGCGCCAGTTCTTGAGCAGCGTCAGGTCTCCGCGCTTGGGGAAGAGGACGAGCGTGCCCTCGCCAAAAGTCACGCTAGTCCGGTCCTGTGCCAGGCACGCCGTGAAGACTTCCGCCAGGGGGCGTGCCAGCCAGGCACGGAATTTCTTGTAGAAGGCCCAGCCGAGGCCATCGGGGCCTGGCGCAGAGCGGCTGCGCCCGCGCGCGATGGCCGCCGCCACCTCTTCCTCGGCGATGGGTGCCACCAGGCCGCGTGCGTCCTCCTCGTTCAGGCCCTCACACAGGCTGCGCCAGCCCCGCCTCCCGCCATCGCCGGGCATCGCATCGATGGCGTGCAGGAAGGCCTCGCTTTGGTTGGCAGCGATCTGGGTCTTCTTTGCAAAAAGGGCGCCATAGAAATCCTCAACGACCTGGAGCATCTCTCCCGGGCTCGTGCTGACGCCGTCCGCCTCCGTCCTGCGCAGCCCTTGGATGGCTGCCGGTGGGCTTGCGCCACCGCCCCTGGTCTTCGCCCACTCGTCAACATCTACGCTGCCACCACGCGTGCGGCACACCTTGGCCCGGCGCCGCCGGTCCCAGCGCTCGCGCTGGTAATGCGCGATGCTCTCCCGCGCCTGTGTCAGGACCTTGGTGTCGACAGGCTGGCCGCGCCCGGCACGCGCGTGGCACTGTAGGAAGTGGTAGACGGCATCGTGGTAGCGGCGTGTCTCTGCGGAGTAGGCCGCCCGCTCCTGCCGCCGGCACCGCTGCCGCACCTCTCGCTTGACTCGCTCCCACCACTCCAGCGGGGCCGCATCCCTGTATAGGCCCGCCGTGCGCAGCGACAGCAGGCACGCCAGCGTGGTCGCTACCAGCGCGCGGCACTCCTCCCGCTGAAGCGCCTCCGGGCGCAGGCGCCAAAGGGGTCGCCCCCTCGGGAAGACTTCGCCCACAGCCAGCTCTAGGCGCAGTATCCCGTGGTCGGACCACGGGGTGATGGTCACGGCGCAACGCTGTACGTAGACACTCTCCGGTGCGCGTACCCGGTCCACGCGGCTGGCAAAGCACGGGTGGTAGAACGTGTAGCGTGCAGCGGCACCGTCCCCGACGGGCGGATAACTGCCTGCGTACGCCCTCCGGCACCCTACTGGGAAGAAGTCGAGCGCGTTAGGGGCCTCGCGTGCCTTGTCCGCCAGTCCGGCCTGTGCCAGGAAGCGCTCCAGCTCACGCTCGTCTGGCAGCAGCGGGGCGCCGCCACCATGCAGCGGGCGCTCGGCCTCGCCCGCCGTGCGCACCCCGCCCACGTACGCGCTGCGGTCTGAGAGCCGGGAGCGGTTGTTAAAATCCCCGGCCACGAGCAGGCAACGACGCGTGTGGCACGCGTTCCGCAGATGTGCCCAGAAAGCCCGCCGCCGTGCGGCCTGTACGGGGGCGTAGAGCCCGCAGATGCGGAAGGCACGCTCCTCCGCCGTCCCGCTCGCCGATACGCTCCGCAGCGTCAGGTCCGCCACCAGCAGCCTCCCCGGCACCGCTTCCACGACTCCGTCGATGGCGAGGTCGGCCCGCGAGCGGAAGAGTAGCGCCACGCCCGCCGAGCCTTCCTCGCCGTCGTAGGACCACACCGACGGCCCGGCGGTCCAGAGCCGCTGTGCTCGGCTCCGCTGCTGCTCGTTGGTGAAGTGCAGCTCCTGCAAGATGAGCACGTCCTGCGCCAGCGCTGCCAGGGTTGGCAGGATCTCCTCCGCCCTGCGCCACGAGCGCAAGCCCCTAGCGTTCCACGTCGCGAGGCGTAGCGCAGTCATGGCGTTCAGGGGGTTGCGGCGGCCGCAGACTTCCCTACCCCCTCCGGAGGCCAAGCCGGAGGTGTAGCCTCACCAGGTCGCGCATCCGGGCACGCGTGGGGGGGTCCGGGTGACTCCCAGGGCGGAGGCGCACTGTGCTCTGGGGAGAGGGCGTACGGGACCAGGGCGAGCTCATCCCCGGTGTCCTCCACCGCACTCTCCGTCGACCTACTGTCCGGTGCCCTGATTTCTTTTTCTGGTCGCCTCCGGCCTCCCGGGCAGCCTCGCACGATGTTTCCTGTTCCATCCATGGCGGGAGCTGTCACTGCTCCTGAGCCGACCTCCACCATGCACGTAAAGTCCTGCCTTTCATCCAGCTCGCCGTTGGGGTCAGTCCCGTCCTGTTGCTCACTCCGCGCTTGTAGTACGGTGTTGGGGCCAGTTGGCGGGACAACTGACAGGTCTGCTGATAGTTCGGGGTCGGTGGGCAAGTCGGGTGTCTTCTGCGACGGCCGGCCCTCTCTATCCCTCCCCACCGGGGCTGTACCCACGCTTGGGGTCCCCGACTCCGTCGCGGCACCCCCTCCCCGCCGCCGCCTCTTCATCTTCCGGGCCCGCTGCGCATCCTCGGGCTGCTGCTCTCGCGGCGGGAGCGGCTGCACTGGCGGCGGAGAGGCGTCTTCCCCGCCTGCCTGCCCCTCCTTGGTTGCCGTCTGCTCTTCAGCCGCGCTCCCCCCTTGCCGGTCCTCTTCTAGACCAGGGTCGTTGTCGGCATGTAGGCGTTGGCCTGGCCCTTGCCACTCACCTTCCCCGAGGAGTCTGAAGGCGTTGCATGTCTGTAACACGGTGTTTTGTGCCCGCCACACCTCCACGCCTGTAGCACGTGGCGCGGCGCCTGCAACCCCGGCATCCGGGGTCCTGCCTTTCTTTCCTGCCGGCCGGCGGGTGACCGTCCGCCAGTCGGTGCCCTCCTCCCCCTGGTTGCCAGCGCCCCCCCGGGCCTTTGACTCTTGGGCGCGGGCCCTGTCCGGAGCCCCCGGCCTCACACCTTGCGCCTCCCCTTCCCGCCGTCTCTGTTGCGCTTGATGCCAGGCCTGTGCCTCTGCACGCTCCCGCCCCGCCTGGGCGGCCCTGTTCGCCGCACCCCACCGCTCCTCGTCCTCCCGGTTGTACTGGGCACGCGGACACCAAAAGTAGGTGTGCCCGGGCTCCTCGCACAGGTTGCAGCGGATGCTGGCCTGGCAGGCGGCCGTTGCGTGTCCGCGGACGCCGCACCGCGAGCACAGCGGCGTGGTGCAGTTCCGCCGCCGGTGGCCGTAGGAGCCGCACTGGAAGCACGCCGGCGGCTGGCCGCTGTACCGTGTGATGCCCCTCTCCGCCCCCAGGTAGAAGTACTTTGGGATGCGGCCTCCTCCCGTCTCCTCCCCCTTGAAGGCGACTACGCAACGGTATTCCCCAGTCCAAAAACCGTGCCGGTCACGCTTCTTGTCAGGTCCCATGAGTATTTTTGCATAGCGTGACACCCAGAGAGTCACGTCCTCCTCCGGGATGGCAGAGGTCCTGAAGATGACGGTCAGGACCTTCGTGTCACCCCGGAAGAGCGGCACCACCTCAAAGTCCGCCAGCAGGGCCGGGTTGGCGCGCTGCGCCGCTTTGCAGCCCACCCAAAAGCGGCGGTAGGCGTTCTCGGACGCCAGGCAGACGTCCGTCTCACGCGAGCCTGGAAGTTGAATGAGGGCCACCACATCCGCCCTGTCGAAGGCCAAAGTCTCCAGCAGGAGGACCGAGGCCAGGTAGTCCCGCGTGTCTTCCAGGTCAGCCCCCCGGTAGCGGAAGCGCACAACGTAGCGCCGCCACGGGTCTCTGCTCCTCGCGCCCGACCCGTCCGACAGGCCGTCGAGCAGGCGGCCCAGGTAGCCCTCCTCATCCTCCTCCTCGCCGTCCTCATCCCAGGGAAAGGCGTCCCCTGTGCCGCTGCCGCCACCACCTCCACGGCGCCCGCCGCGCCGCTCTGCACGCGCGTTGCCGGCCACCGAGGCGTAGGAGCGCGTCCCGCCGTTCGCCGCCGTCCGCTGTTCCCGCTGAGCTGCCGACGCTGCCGTCCCGGCCGTGGCCTCGTCCCTCGGGGTCGCGGAGTTCCGCCTAGCGCCGCCATCTCTGCCGCCGTTCCGAGCACCTGCAGGAGGCACAGCAACAGGCACGGCAGTACCTGGGGACAGACCGGCCTCTCCCCGGAGCCCCCCCTCCTGCTCCTGCTCCGTGTCTGAGGCAGCCCGTCCCGCTTGCCGTGCCCCTGTGACTCCGGCGCCGCTGCTCGCTCCTGACCCGGAGGCCCGCCCAGGACCCTTCCTGGGCCGCTTCTTGGCCGAGTCCTCCTCCGCCGCAGAGCCGGCGCTGCCGAGGCGCGTCTCCCCTCGTTTCCTCGAACCCGCGGCCGAGGGCGGCCTTCCCGGGGCTTTGAACGGGCCCGCCGGCTCACCGCACTCTCCGCCGCTGCCACCCGGACCTCCCAGGTCATCCTCCCGCTCCCCGGAGCCCAGAGACTCACCGGCCGCCGTGGGCGGCACCTCCGATTGGGCCGCCCGCGGCGCTGTCCCCGTCGGTCGCGCCAGCCGTGCCGTCGCTGGACGCTCCGCGTCATCTCGCCCTCGACCGCCGCGCTCTGCCGCCGCTCCGCCCGGCGCCGCTGCCATCGGCCTCCGCTCTGCCGCACGGCCAGCCATTGCTCCCTCGTCCGCCTGCCGCTGCTTCTCGATGCGCTGCCGCTGGCGCAGGAGGCCGATGACGTTCTCCAGCCACTCACGGAAGTCCGCCTGTGACACGAAGGAGGACCAGTCCTCGGTCCTGGCCAGGAAAAGTACCGGCGCGTCGCTCGGGGCGACGACCCACGTCCGGTGGATATCTTGGAACGTGCGCACCAGGCTGCCCGCCTCCAGCCAGGCCGGGAAGTCGGCGGGCGCGCCACGAGGCCTGCGCCCCACCAGGATCCGGCGTAACGCAGCCAGCGCCAGGGAGCGAACGAGGGCGAGTTGGTTCTCCGTGAGCCCACAGCAACGTCCGGCTAGGGTGTCCCATAGCGGGCGGAAGGTCTGGGTGAAGAAGTCCCAGACCCTGCCCTGGCTGTACTTAGACAGGTTGTTGGTCGGCACCGCGGGGAGGGCGATGCGGGCGACCACGTAGCCCCAGAGGCGCAGCAGGTCATATCGGTCAAACGTTGCCGGCACCACGAGCTCATGGACTCTGGCCAGCGGCGTGTGGAGAGCTTCCGTCCACCGCTGGAGGATCCGGAACTCGCGCGAGCCGCCTCCGCTGCCTCCGGAGGAGGAGCGGAGCGCCGGCAGGCCCCGGCTCATGTCCGTCTCCTCCTCCACCGACGACCCAAAGTCCGTCCCGAACTGCTGGCGGAGGAAGTCTGCGTCGACGCGGCCGCCCAGGAGCTCTTTGCCCGGCTCCCCGCTGCCGCGCTCCTGGCTGCTGCTGCGGCTGCTCTTCTCGCTGCTGCCATCCCCTGAGCTGCTCTCCCAGGGTAAGCGCCTTCGTGCGCCGTGCCTGTCCCTCACACCATTTCCCTGGGACCGAGGCTGCGCCACCGCCGCGAGGCTGGTGCCGCCCTCTGACAGGACCAGGCCCTCTCTGTCTCCCACCCGGGGCCCTCCACTGCAGCACACGCGGGCATTTCCGGGCTCTAACGCCTCCCTCCCTGCCTCCAGCAGTGGCGAGGGCGATGGGCCCCGTGTCACCGCACCGCCCACCCAACCTAGGGCGGCATGCTTGATCGGGGAGCGGGCTCTCCCGTCTCCACCCTCCGCCTCCTGGCCTGCATAGTCGGAGTCAGACCCGGGCGAGCGCCCGGCTCGGTCCGGACTCTCCACACACTCCCAGGCGTCCCCTTCACCTCCCCGGCGGCGCCGCACCCCGAAACGGAGCGCGAGGGCATCGCAGCGCCTCTCCAGGTCGCGCAGGGATCGCCAGAGCATGGACTTCTCTCGCCTGAATCCCTCCAGCCCATGGGCCCGCCGCTCCGCCTCCGTCATTTCCTCCAGCTCCGCCAGGCGCTCCTGCTGGGCGGCCATCTGGCCCACCAGCTTCTGCAGCCGCTCTCCCCTCTCGGTGCCTTCCGCCCAGGGGCGCACCCTCTCATACAGCGCGAGGTAGGCAGCGCGCCTCCCAGAGCGCTGCGGGCCCGCCTGCTCCCCCTCCACGCTCTCCTCTCCAAGCCCCTCGGCTGTTGTTCCGAGAACGGCCTCTTGCTCGGCCCCCACTGCAGCCAGGGCCAGCACAGCCCCCGCTGCCTCCTTACTGCCAGTAGCAGCCCAGGCCACTGCCTCCGAGTGCTGCCCATCAGCAAGGCTCCAGCCAGCTAATGCTGAGAGCCTGGCTGCCTGAGGCCTACTTTCGAGGCCCACCGGCTCCAGCCCCCCCTCACAACATTCCAGGGGCGTCCCAGGGCCCCCCGAGCCCTCTGGGCATGCCCCCCACTGTCCTGCACCCCTCAGTGACTCCTCCATGCAGCGGGGGCCCCCTCCTGCCGGCACAAAAGCCGCTTCTCCTACCTCCTCCTCCAGCAGCACTGCAGCAGCCGCAGCAGCAGCCATTTTTGTAGGCCTGCAGCTCTCCCGATACTCCAGGAGCTGTACAGGGGGGGTCCCTTCCAGAAAGTTTTTCCGGGGGACCCCCCCTCCGAGGGGGTCCATGACCGCACCCCCGGGTGCTCGGAGGACTCCCCCAGACTCCCCAGCAAGCGGGGTGCTGGCAGACGAGCTGGTTTTAAAGTTCCAGCTAATTGTTTGTTGGGACTCGCAGGAGCTCCAAACAAACACACCCTCTCCCTTCGAGAGGCAGGGTTAGGGTTAGGGTTAGGGTTAGGGTTAGGGTTAGGGTTAGGGTTAGGGTTGGGGTTAGGGTTAGGGTTAGGGTTAGGGTTAGGGTTAGGGTTAGGGTTGAGTTAGGTATAGGGTTCGGTTAGGGTTAGGGTTAGGGTTAGGGTTAGGGTTGGGGTTAGGTATAGGGTTAGGGTTAGGGTTAGGGTTAGGGTTAGGGTTAGGGTTAGGGTTGGGGTTAGGGTTAGGGTTGGGTTAGGTATAGGGTTAGGGTTAGGGTTAGGGTTAGGGTTAGGGTTAGGGTTAGGGTTAGGGTTGAGTTAGTTATAGGGTTAGGGTTGGGGTTAGGGTTAGGGTTAGGGTTAGGGTTAGGGTTGGGGTTAGGGTTAGGGTTGAGTTAGGTATAGGGTTAGGGTTAGGGTTAGGGTTGGGGTTAGGTATAGGGTTGGGGTTAGGGTTAGGGTTAGGGTTAGGGTTAGGGTTAGGGTTAGGGTTAGGGTTGGGGTTAGGGTTAGGGTTGAATTAGGTATAGGGTTAGGGTTAGGGTTAGGGTTAGGGTTAGGGTTGGGGTTAGGGTTAGGGTTGGGGTTAGGGTTAGGGTTAGGGTTAGGGTTAGGGTTAGGGTTCGGGTTAGGGTTAGGGTTGAGTTAGGTATAGGGTTAGGGTTAGGGTTAGGGTTGGGGTTAGGGTTAGGGTTAGGGTTAGGGTTAGGGTTAGGGTTGGGGTTAGGTATAGGGTAAGGGTTAGGGTTAGGGTTAGGGTTAGGGTTAGGGTTGAGTTAGGTATAGGGTTAGGGTTGGGGTTAGGGTTAGGGTTAGGGTTAGGGTTAGGGTTAGGGTTGGGGTTAGGGTTAGGGTTGAGTTAGGTATAGGGTTAGGGTTAGGGTTAGGGTTAGGGTTGGGGTTAGGGTTAGGGTTGGGGTTAGGGTTAGGGTTAGGGTTAGGGTTAGGGTTAGGGTTAGGGTTAGGTTTAGGGTTAGGGTTGGGGTTAGGGTTGGGGTTAGGGTTAGGGTTAGGGTTAATGTTAGGGTTAGGGTTGGGGTTAGGGTTAGGGTTAGGGTTAGGGTTAGGGTTAGGGTTAGGGTTGGGGTTAGGGTTAGGGTTAGGGTTAGTGTTAGTGTTAGGGTTAGGGT
>NC_139468.1:47660000-47667500 GCF_057233095.1 Heloderma suspectum
GTTAGGGTTGAGTTAGGTATAGGGTTAGGGTTAGGGTTAGGGTTAGGGTTAGGGTTAGGGTTAGGGTTGGGGTTAGGTATAGGGTTAGGGTTAGGGTTAGGGTTGGGGTTAGGGTTAGGGTTGAGTTAGGTATAGGGTTAGGGTTAGGGTTAGGGTTGGGGTTAGGGTTAGGGTTAGGGTTAGGGTTAGGGTTGAGTTTGGTATAGGGTTAGGGTTGGGGTTAGGGTTAGGGTTAGGGTTAGGGTTAGGGTTAGGGTTAGGGTTGGGGTTGGGGTTAGGGTTAGGGTTGAGTTAGGTATAGGGTTAGGGTTAGGGTTAGGGTTAGTGTTAGGGTTAGGGTTAGGGTTGAGTTAGGTATAGGGTTAGGGTTGGGGTTAGGGTTAGGGTTAGGGTTAGGGTTAGGGTTGAGTTAGGGTTAGGGTTGGGGTTAGGGTTAGGGTTGAGTTAGGTATAGGGTTAGGGTTAGGGCTAGGGTTGGGGTTAGGGTTAGGGTTGGGGTTAGGGTTAGGGTTAGGGTTAGGGTTGAGTTAGGTATAGGGTTAGGGTTGGGGTTAGGGTTAGGGTTAGGGTTAGGGTTGGGGTTAGGGTTAGGGTTAGGGTTAGGGTTAGGGTTAGGGTTAGGGTTGGGGTTAGGGTTAGGGTTGAGTTAGGTATAGGGTTAGGTTTAGGGTTAGGGTTGGGGTTAGGGTTAGGGTTGGGGTTAGGGTTAGGGTTAGGGTTAGGGTTGGGGTTAGTGTTAGGGTTAGGGTTAGGGTTAGGGTTAGGGTTAGGGTTAGGGTTGGGGTTAGGGTTAGGGTTGAGTTAGGTATAGGGTTAGGGTTAGGGTTAGGGTTAGGGTTAGGGTTGGGGTTAGGTATAGGGTTAGGGTTAGGGTTAGGGTTAGCTTTAGGGTTGGGGTTAGGGTTAGGGTTGAGTTAGGTATAGGGTTAGGGTTAGGGTTAGGGTTGGGGTTAGGGTTAGGGTTAGGGTTAGGGTTAGGGTTAGGGTTGGGGTTAGGTATAGGGTTAGGGTTAGGGTTAGGGTTAGGGTTAGGGTTGAGTTAGGTATAGGGTTAGGGTTGGGGTTAGGGTTAGGGTTAGGGTTAGGGTTATGGTTGGGGTTAGGGTTAGGGTTGAGTTAGGTATAGGGTTAGGGTTAGGGTTAGGGTTGGGGTTAGGGTTAGGGTTGGGGTTAGGGTTAGGGTTAGGGTTAGGGTTAGGGTTAGGGTTAGGGTTAGGGTTGGGGTTAGGGTTAGGGTTAGGGTTAGGGTTAGGGTTAATGTCAGGGTTAGTGTTGGGGTTAGGGTTAGGGTTAGGGTTAGGGTTAGGGTTAGGGTTGGGGTTAGGGTTAGGGTTAGGGTTAGTGTTAGGGTTAGGGTTAGGGTTAGGGTTAGGGTTAGGGTTAGGGTTGAGTTAGGTATAGGGTTAGGGTTGGGGTTAGGGTTAGGGTTAGGGTTAGGGTTAGGGTTGGGGTTAGGGTTAGGGTTGAGTTAGGTATACGGTTAGGGTTAGGGTTAGGGTTGGGGTTAGGGTTAGGGTTAGTGTTGGGGTTGGGGTTAGGGTTAGGGTTAGGGTTAGGGTTGGGGTTAGGGTTAGGGTTGAGTTAGGTATTGGGTTAGGGTTGGGGTTAGGGTTAGGGTTAGGGTTAGGGTTAGGGTTAGGTTTAGGGTTGGGGTTAGGTATAGGGTTAGGGTTAGGGTTAGGGTTAGGGTTGGGGTTAGGGTTAGGGTTGAGTTAGGTATAGGGTTAGGGTTAGGGTTAGGGTTAGGGTTAGGGTTAGGGTTAGGGTTGAGTTAGGTATAGGGTTAGGGTTGGGGTTAGGGTTAGGGTTAGGGTTAGGGTTGGGGTTAGGGTTGGGGTTAGGGTTAGGGTTGAGTTAGGTATAGGGTTAGGGTTAGGGTTAGGGTTAGGGTTAGGGTTAGGATTAGGGTTGGGGTTAGGGTTAGGGTTGAGTTAGGTATAGGGTTAGGGTTAGGGTTAGGGTTAGGGTTAGGGTTAGGGTTAGAGTTGAGTTAGGTATAGGGTTAGGGTTGGGGTTAGGGTTAGGGTTAGGGTTAGGGTTAGGGTTGAGTTAGATATAGGGTTAGGGTTGGGGTTAGGGTTAGGGTTAGGGTTAGGGTTAGGGTTGGGGTTAGGGTTAGGGTTGAGTTAGGTATACGGTTAGGGTTAGGGTTAGGGTTGGGGTTAGGGTTAGGGTTAGGGTTGGGGTTAGGGTTAGGGTTAGGGTTAGGGTTAGGGTTGGGGTTAGGGTTAGGGTTGAGTTAGGTATTGGGTTAGGGTTGGGGTTAGGGTTAGGGTTAGGGTTAGGGTTACGGTTAGGGTTGGGGTTAGGTATAGGGTTAGGGTTAGGGTTAGGGTTAGGGTTGGGGTTAGGGTTAGGGTTGAGTTAGGTATAGGGTTAGGGTTAGGGTTAGGGTTAGGGTTAGGGTTAGGGTTAGGGTTGAGTTAGGTATAGGGTTAGGGTTGGGGTTAGGGTTAGGGTTAGGGTTAGGGTTGGGGTTAGGGTTGGGGTTAGGGTTAGGGTTGAGTTAGGTATAGGGTTAGGGTTAGGGTTAGGGTTAGGGTTAGGGTTAGGATTAGGGTTGGGGTTAGGGTTAGGGTTGAGTTAGGTATAGGGTTAGGGTTAGGGTTAGGGTTAGGGTTAGGGTTAGGGTTGAGTTAGGTATAGGGTTAGGGTTGGGGTTAGGGTTAGGGTTAGGGTTAGGGTTGAGTTAGATATAGGGTTAGGGTTGGGGTTAGGGTTAGGGTTAGGGTTAGGGTTAGGGTTAGGGTTGGGGTTAGGTATAGGGTTAGGGTTAGGGTTAGGGTTAGGGTTAGGGTTAGGGTTGGGGTTAGGGTTAGGGTTAGGGTTGAGTTAGGTGTAGGGTTAGGGTTAGGGTTAGGGTTAGGGTTAGGGTTAGGGTTAGGTATAGGGTTAGGGTTAGGGTTAGGGTTAGGGTTAGGGTTGGGGTTAGGGTTAGGGTTGAGTTAGGTATAGGGTTAGGGTTAGGGTTAGGGTTAGGGTTAGGGTTAGTGTTAGGGTTGGGGTTAGGTATAGGGTTAGGGTTAGGGTTAGGGTTAGGGTTGGGGTTAGGGTTAGGGTTGAGTTAGGTATAGGGTTAGGGTTAGGGTTAGGGTTGGGGTTAGGGTTAGGGTTAGGGTTAGGGTTAGGGTTGAGTTTGGTATAGGGTTAGGGTTGGGGTTAGGGTTAGGGTTAGGGTTAGGGTTAGGGTTAGGGTTGGGGTTGGGGTTAGGGTTAGGGTTGAGTTAGGTATAGGGTTAGGGTTAGGGTTAGGGTTAGTGTTAGGGTTAGGGTTAGGGTTGAGTTAGGTATAGGGTTAGGGTTGGGGTTAGGGTTAGGGTTAGGGTTAGGGTTAGGGTTAGGGTTAGGGTTGAGTTAGGGTTAGGGTTGGGGTTAGGGTTAGGGTTGAGTTAGGTATAGGGTTAGGGTTAGGGCTAGGGTTGGGGTTAGGGTTAGGGTTGGGGTTAGGGTTAGGGTTAGGGTTAGGGTTGAGTTAGGTATAGGGTTAGGGTTGGGGTTAGGGTTAGGGTTAGGGTTAGGGTTAGGGTTGGGGTTAGGGTTAGGGTTAGGGTTAGGGTTAGGGTTGGGGTTAGGGTTAGGGTTGAGTTAGGTATAGGGTTAGGTTTAGGGTTAGGGTTGGGGTTAGGGTTAGGGTTGGGGTTAGGGTTAGGGTTAGGGTTAGGGTTGGGGTTAGTGTTAGGGTTAGGGTTAGGGTTAGGGTTAGGGTTAGGGTTAGGGTTAGGGTTAGGGTTGGGGTTAGGTATAGGGTTAGGGTTAGGGTTAGGGTTAGGGTTAGGGTTAGGGTTAGGGTTAGGGTTGGGGTTAGGTATAGGGTTAGGGTTAGGGTTAGGGTTAGGGTTGGGGTTAGGGTTAGGGTTGAGTTAGGTATAGGGTTAGGGTTAGGGTTAGGGTTAGGGTTAGGGTTAGGGTTAGGGTTGAGTTAGGTATAGGGTTAGGGTTAGGGTTGGGGTTAGGGTTAGGGTTAGGGTTAGGGTTGGGGTTAGGGTTGGGGTTAGGGTTAGGGTTGAGTTAGGTATAGGGTTAGGGTTAGGGTTAGGGTTAGGGTTAGGGTTGGGGTTAGGGTTAGGGTTAGGGTTAGGGTTAGGGTTAGCGTTAGGGTTGGGGTTAGGTATAGGGTTAGGGTTAGGGTTGGGTTTAGGGTTAGGGTTAGGGTTAGGGTTAGGGTTAGGGTTGGGGTTAGGGTTAGGGTTAGGGTTAGGGTTAGGGTTAGGGTTAGGGTTGGGGTTATGGTTGAGTTAGGTATAGGTTTAGGGTTAGGGTTAGGGTTAGGGTTAGGTTTAGGGTTGGGGTTAGGCTAAGGGTTAGGGTTAGGGTTGAGTTAGTTATAGGGTTAGGGTTGGGGTTAGGGTTAGGGTTAGGGTTCGGGTTAGGGTTAGGGTTAGGGTTGGGGTTAGGGTTAGGGTTGAGTTAGGTATAGGGTTAGGGTTAGGGTTAGGGTTGGGGTTAGGTATAGGGTTGGGGTTAGGGTTAGGGTTAGGGTTAGGGTTAGGGTTAGGGTTAGGGTTAGGGTTGGGGTTAGGGTTAGGGTTGAATTAGGTATAGGGTTAGGGTTAGGGTTAGGGTTAGGGTTAGGGTTAGGGTTAGGGTTGAGTTAGGTATAGGGTTAGGGTTAGGGTTAGGGTTGGGGTTAGGTATAGGGTTAGGGTTAGGGTTAGGGTTGGGGTTAGGGTTAGGGTTGAGTTAGGTATAGGGTTAGGGTTAGGGTTAGGGTTAGGGTTGGGGTTAGGGTTAGGGTTAGGGTTAGGGTTAGGGTTGAGTTTGGTATAGGGTTAGGGTTGGGGTTAGGGTTAGGGTTAGGGTTAGGGTTAGGGTTAGGGTTGGGGTTGGGGTTAGGGTTAGGGTTGAGTTAGGTATAGGGTTAGGGTTAGGGTTAGGGTTAGTGTTAGGGTTAGGGTTAGGGTTGAGTTAGGTATAGGGTTAGGGTTGGGGTTAGGGTTAGGGTTAGGGTTAGGGTTAGGGTTGAGTTAGGGTTAGGGTTGGGGTTAGGGTTAGGGTTGAGTTAGGTATAGGGTTAGGGTTAGGGCTAGGGTTGGGGTTAGGGTTAGGGTTGGGGTTAGGGTTAGGGTTAGGGTTAGGGTTGAGTTAGGTATAGGGTTAGGGTTGGGGTTAGGGTTAGGGTTAGGGTTAGGGTTGGGGTTAGGGTTAGGGTTAGGGTTAGGGTTAGGGTTAGGGTTGGGGTTAGGGTTAGGGTTGAGTTAGGTATAGGGTTAGGTTTAGGGTTAGGGTTGGGGTTAGGGTTAGGGTTGGGGTTAGGGTTAGGGTTAGGGTTAGGGTTGGGGTTAGTGTTAGGGTTAGGGTTAGGGTTAGGGTTAGGGTTAGGGTTAGGGTTAGGGTTGGGGTTAGGGTTAGGGTTGAGTTAGGTATAGGGTTAGGGTTAGGGTTAGGGTTAGGGTTAGGGTTAGGGTTGGGGTTAGGTATAGGGTTAGGGTTAGGGTTAGGGTTAGCTTTAGGGTTGGGGTTAGGGTTAGGGTTGAGTTAGGTATAGGGTTAGGGTTAGGGTTAGGGTTGGGGTTAGGGTTAGGGTTAGGGTTAGGGTTAGGGTTGGGGTTAGGTATAGGGTTAGGGTTAGGGTTAGGGTTAGGGTTAGGGTTAGGGTTGAGTTAGGTATAGGGTTAGGGTTGGGGTTAGGGTTAGGGTTAGGGTTAGGGTTAGGGTTATGGTTGGGGTTAGGGTTAGGGTTGAGTTAGGTATAGGGTTAGGGTTAGGGTTAGGGTTGGGGTTAGGGTTAGGGTTGGGGTTAGGGTTAGGGTTAGGGTTAGGGTTAGGGTTAGGGTTAGGGTTAGGGTTGGGGTTAGGGTTAGGGTTAGGGTTAGGGTTAGGGTTAATGTTAGGGTTAGTGTTGGGGTTAGGGTTAGGGTTAGGGTTAGGGTTAGGGTTAGGGTTGGGGTTAGGGTTAGGGTTAGGGTTAGTGTTAGGGTTAGGGTTAGGGTTAGGGTTAGGGTTAGGGTTGAGTTAGGTATAGGGTTAGGGTTGGGGTTAGGGTTAGGGTTAGGGTTAGGGTTAGGGTTGGGGTTAGGGTTAGGGTTGAGTTAGGTATACGGTTAGGGTTAGGGTTAGGGTTGGGGTTAGGGTTAGGGTTAGTGTTGGGGTTGGGGTTAGGGTTAGGGTTAGGGTTAGGGTTGGGGTTAGGGTTAGGGTTGAGTTAGGTATTGGGTTAGGGTTGGGGTTAGGGTTAGGGTTAGGGTTAGGGTTAGGTTTAGGGTTGGGGTTAGGTATAGGGTTAGGGTTAGGGTTAGGGTTAGGGTTGGGGTTAGGGTTAGGGTTGAGTTAGGTATAGGGTTAGGGTTAGGGTTAGGGTTAGGGTTAGGGTTGAGTTAGGTATAGGGTTAGGGTTGGGGTTAGGGTTAGGGTTAGGGTTAGGGTTGGGGTTAGGGTTGGGGTTAGGGTTAGGGTTGAGTTAGGTATAGGGTTAGGGTTAGGGTTAGGGTTAGGGTTAGGGTTAGGATTAGGGTTGGGGTTAGGGTTAGGGTTGAGTTAGGTATAGGGTTAGGGTTAGGGTTAGGGTTAGGGTTAGGGTTAGGGTTAGGGTTAGAGTTGAGTTAGGTATAGGGTTAGGGTTGGGGTTAGGGTTAGGGTTAGGGTTAGGGTTAGGGTTGAGTTAGATATAGGGTTAGGGTTGGGGTTAGGGTTAGGGTTAGGGTTAGGGTTAGGGTTGGGGTTAGGGTTAGGGTTGAGTTAGGTATACGGTTAGGGTTAGGGTTAGGGTTGGGGTTAGGGTTAGGGTTAGGGTTGGGGTTAGGGTTAGGGTTAGGGTTAGGGTTAGGGTTGGGGTTAGGGTTAGGGTTGAGTTAGGTATTGGGTTAGGGTTGGGGTTAGGGTTAGGGTTAGGGTTAGGGTTAGGGTTACGGTTAGGGTTGGGGTTAGGTATAGGGTTAGGGTTAGGGTTAGGGTTAGGGTTGGGGTTAGGGTTAGGGTTGAGTTAGGTATAGGGTTAGGGTTAGGGTTAGGGTTAGGGTTAGGGTTGAGTTAGGTATAGGGTTAGGGTTGGGGTTAGGGTTAGGGTTAGGGTTAGGGTTGGGGTTAGGGTTGGGGTTAGGGTTAGGGTTGAGTTAGGTATAGGGTTAGGGTTAGGGTTAGGGTTAGGGTTAGGGTTAGGATTAGGGTTGGGGTTAGGGTTAGGGTTGAGTTAGGTATAGGGTTAGGGTTAGGGTTAGGGTTAGGGTTAGGGTTAGGGTTGAGTTAGGTATAGGGTTAGGGTTGGGGTTAGGGTTAGGGTTAGGGTTAGGGTTGAGTTAGATATAGGGTTAGGGTTGGGGTTAGGGTTAGGGTTAGGGTTAGGGTTAGGGTTGGGGTTAGGTATAGGGTTAGGGTTAGGGTTAGGGTTAGGGTTAGGGTTGGGGTTAGGGTTAGGGTTAGGGTTGAGTTAGGTGTAGGGTTAGGGTTAGGGTTAGGGTTAGGGTTAGGGTTAGGTATAGGGTTAGGGTTAGGGTTAGGGTTAGGGTTAGGGTTGGGGTTAGGGTTAGGGTTGAGTTAGGTATAGGGTTAGGGTTAGGGTTAGGG
>NC_139468.1:47672500-47682500 GCF_057233095.1 Heloderma suspectum
AGGTATAGGGTTAGGGTTAGGGTTAGGGTTAGGGTTAGGGTTAGAGTTGAGTTAGGTATAGGGTTAGGGTTGGGGTTAGGGTTAGGGTTAGGGTTAGGGTTAGGGTTGAGTTAGATATAGGGTTAGGGTTGGGGTTAGGGTTAGGGTTAGGGTTAGGGTTAGTGTTAGGGTTAGGGTTGGGGTTAGGTATAGGGTTAGGGTTAGGGTTAGGGTTAGGGTTAGGGTTGGGGTTAGGGTTAGGGTTAGGGTTGAGTTAGGTGTAGGGTTAGGGTTAGGGTTAGGGTTAGGGTTAGGGTTAGGGTTAGGTATAGGGTTAGGGTTAGGGTTAGGGTTAGGGTTAGGGTTAGGGTTAGGGTTGGGGTTAGGGTTAGGGTTGAGTTAGGTATAGGGTTATGGTTAGGGTTAGGGTTAGGGTTAGGGTTAGGGTTAGGGTTGGGGTTAGGTATAGGGTTAGGGTTAGGGTTAGGGTTAGGGTTGGGGTTAGGGTTAGGGTTGAGTTAGGTATAGGGTTAGGGTTAGGGTTAGGTTTGGGGTTAGGGTTAGGGTTAGGGTTAGGGTTAGGGTTGAGTTTGGTATAGGGTTAGGGTTGGGGTTAGGGTTAGGGTTAGGGTTAGGGTTAGGGTTGGGGTTGGGGTTAGGGTTAGGGTTGAGTTAGGTATAGGGTTAGGGTTAGGGTTAGTGTTAGGGTTAGGGTTAGGGTTGAGTTAGGTATAGGGTTAGGGTTGGGGTTAGGGTTAGGGTTAGGGTTAGGGTTGAGTTAGGGTTAGGGTTGGGGTTAGGGTTAGGGTTGAGTTAGGTATAGGGTTAGGGTTAGGGCTAGGGTTGGGGTTAGGGTTAGGGTTGGGGTTAGGGTTAGGGTTAGGGTTAGGGTTGAGTTAGGTATAGGGTTAGGGTTGGGGTTAGGGTTAGGGTTAGGGTTAGGGTTAGGGTTGGGGTTAGGGTTAGGGTTAGGGTTAGTGTTAGGGTTAGGGTTGGGGTTAGGGTTAGGGTTGAGTTAGGTATAGGGTTAGGTTTAGGGTTAGGGTTGGGGTTAGGGTTAGGGTTGGGGTTAGGGTTAGGGTTAGGGTTAGGGTTGGGGTTAGTGTTAGGGTTAGGGTTAGGGTTAGGGTTAGGGTTAGGGTTAGGGTTAGGGTTAGGGTTAGGGTTGGGGTTGGGGTTGGGGTTAGGGTTAGGGTTAGGGTTAGGGTTAGGGTTGGGGTTATGGTTGGGGTTAGGGTTAGGGTTAGGGTTAGGGTTAGGGTTAGGGTTGAGTTAGGTATAGGGTTAGGGATGGGGTTAGGGTTAGGGTTAGGGTTAGGGTTAGGGTTAGGGTTAGGGTTGGGGTTAGGGTTAGGGTTGAGTTAGGTATAGGGTTAGGGTTAGGGTTAGGGTTAGGGTTAGGGTTAGGGTTAGGGTTAGGTTTGGGGTTAGGGTTAGGGTTAGGGTTAGGGTTAGGGTTGGGGTTAGGGTTAGGGTTAGGGTTAGGGTTAGGGTTAGGGTTAGGGTTAGGTTTAGTGTTAGGGTTGGGGTTTGGTATAGGGTTAGGGTTAGGGTTAGGGTTAGGGTTAGGGTTAGGGTTAGGGTTAGGGTTGGGGTTAGGTATAGGGTTAGGGTTAGGGTTGAGTTAGGTATAGGGTTAGGGTTGAGGTTAGGGTTAGGGTTAGGGTTAGGGTTGGGGTTAGGTATAGGGTTAGTGTTAGGGTTAGGGTTAGGGTTGAGTTAGGTATAGGGTTAGGGTTGGGGTTAGGGTTAGGGTTAGGGTTAGGGTTAGGGTTAGGGTTAGGGTTAGGGTTGAGTTAGGGTTAGGGTTGGGGTTAGGGTTAGGGTTGAGTTAGGTATAGGGTTAGGGTTAGGGCTAGGGTTGGGGTTAGGGTTAGGGTTGGGGTTAGGGTTAGGGTTAGGGTTAGGGTTGAGTTAGGTATAGGGTTAGGGTTGGGGTTTGGGTTAGGGTTAGGGTTAGGGTTGGGGTTAGGGTTAGGGTTAGGGTTAGGGTTAGGGTTAGGGTTAGGGTTGGGGTTAGGGTTAGGGTTGAGTTAGGTATAGGGTTAGGTTTAGGGTTAGGGTTGGGGTTAGGGTTAGGGTTGGGGTTAGGGTTAGGGTTAGGGTTAGGGTTGGGGTTAGTGTTAGGGTTAGGGTTAGGGTTAGGGTTAGGGTTAGGGTTGGGGTTAGGGTTAGGGTTGAGTTAGGTATAGGGTTAGGGTTAGGGTTAGGGTTAGGGTTAGGGTTAGGGTTGGGGTTAGGTATAGGGTTAGGGTTAGGGTTAGGGTTAGCTTTAGGGTTGGGGTTAGGGTTAGGGTTGAGTTAGGTATAGGGTTAGGGTTAGGGTTAGGGTTGGGGTTAGGGTTAGGGTTAGGGTTAGGGTTAGGGTTAGGGTTGGGGTTAGGTATAGGGTTAGGGTTAGGGTTAGGGTTAGGGTTAGGGTTAGGGTTGAGTTAGGTATAGGGTTAGGGTTGGGGTTAGGGTTAGGGTTAGGGTTAGGGTTAGGGTTATGGTTGGGGTTAGGGTTAGGGTTGAGTTAGGTATAGGGTTAGGGTTAGGGTTAGGGTTGGGGTTAGGGTTAGGGTTGGGGTTAGGGTTAGGGTTAGGGTTAGGGTTAGGGTTAGGGTTAGGGTTGGGGTTAGGGTTAGGGTTAGGGTTAGGGTTAGGGTTAGGGTTAATGTTAGGGTTAGTGTTGGGGTTAGGGTTAGGGTTAGGGTTAGGGTTAGGGTTGGGGTTAGGGTTAGGGTTAGGGTTAGTGTTAGGGTTAGGGTTAGGGTTAGGGTTAGGGTTAGGGTTAGGGTTGAGTTAGGTATAGGGTTAGGGTTGGGGTTAGGGTTAGGGTTAGGGTTAGGGTTAGGGTTGGGGTTAGGGTTAGGGTTGAGTTAGGTATACGGTTAGGGTTAGGGTTAGGGTTGGGGTTAGGGTTAGGGTTAGTGTTGGGGTTAGGGTTAGGGTTAGGGTTAGGGTTGGGGTTAGGGTTAGGGTTGAGTTAGGTATTGGGTTAGGGTTGGGGTTAGGGTTAGGGTTAGGGTTAGGGTTAGGGTTAGGGTTAGGGTTGGGGTTAGGTATAGGGTTAGGGTTAGGGTTAGGGTTAGGGTTAGGGTTGGGGTTAGGGTTAGGGTTGAGTTAGGTATAGGGTTAGGGTTAGGGTTAGGGTTAGGGTTAGGGTTAGGGTTGAGTTAGGTATAGGGTTAGGGTTGGGGTTAGGGTTAGGGTTAGGGTTAGGGTTGGGGTTAGGGTTGGGGTTAGGGTTAGGGTTGAGTTAGGTATAGGGTTAGGGTTAGGGTTAGGGTTAGGGTTAGGGTTAGGGTTAGGATTAGGGTTGGGGTTAGGGTTAGGGTTGAGTTAGGTATAGGGTTAGGGTTAGGGTTAGGGTTAGGGTTAGGGTTAGAGTTGAGTTAGGTATAGGGTTAGGGTTGGGGTTAGGGTTAGGGTTAGGGTTAGGGTTAGGGTTGAGTTAGATATAGGGTTAGGGTTGGGGTTAGGGTTAGGGTTAGGGTTAGGGTTAGTGTTAGGGTTAGGGTTGGGGTTAGGTATAGGGTTAGGGTTAGGGTTAGGGTTAGGGTTAGGGTTGGGGTTAGGGTTAGGGTTAGGGTTGAGTTAGGTGTAGGGTTAGGGTTAGGGTTAGGGTTAGGGTTAGGGTTAGGGTTAGGTATAGGGTTAGGGTTAGGGTTAGGGTTAGGGTTAGGGTTAGGGTTAGGGTTAGGGTTGGGGTTAGGGTTAGGGTTGAGTTAGGTATAGGGTTAGGGTTAGGGTTAGGGTTAGGGTTAGGGTTAGGGTTGGGGTTAGGTATAGGGTTAGGGTTAGGGTTAGGGTTAGGGTTGGGGTTAGGGTTAGGGTTGAGTTAGGTATAGGGTTAGGGTTAGGGTTAGGTTTGGGGTTAGGGTTAGGGTTAGGGTTGAGTTAGATATAGGGTTAGGGTTGGGGTTAGGGTTAGGGTTAGGGTTAGGGTTGGGGTTAGGGTTGGGGTTAGGGTTAGGGTTGAGTTAGGTATAGGGTTAGGGTTAGGGTTAGGGTTAGGGTTAGGGTTAGGATTAGGGTTGGGGTTAGGGTTAGGGTTGAGTTAGGTATAGGGTTAGGGTTAGGGTTAGGGTTAGGGTTAGGGTTAGGGTTAGGGTTAGGGTTAGAGTTGAGTTAGGTATAGGGTTAGGGTTGGGGTTAGGGTTAGGGTTAGGGTTAGGGTTAGGGTTGAGTTAGATATAGGGTTAGGGTTGGGGTTAGGGTTAGGGTTAGGGTTAGGGTTAGGGTTGGGGTTAGGGTTAGGGTTGAGTTAGGTATACGGTTAGGGTTAGGGTTAGGGTTGGGGTTAGGGTTAGGGTTAGGGTTGGGGTTAGGGTTAGGGTTAGGGTTAGGGTTAGGGTTGGGGTTAGGGTTAGGGTTGAGTTAGGTATTGGGTTAGGGTTGGGGTTAGGGTTAGGGTTAGGGTTAGGGTTACGGTTAGGGTTGGGGTTAGGTATAGGGTTAGGGTTAGGGTTAGGGTTAGGGTTGGGGTTAGGGTTAGGGTTGAGTTAGGTATAGGGTTAGGGTTAGGGTTAGGGTTAGGGTTAGGGTTAGGGTTGAGTTAGGTATAGGGTTAGGGTTGGGGTTAGGGTTAGGGTTAGGGTTAGGGTTGGGGTTAGGGTTGGGGTTAGGGTTAGGGTTGAGTTAGGTATAGGGTTAGGGTTAGGGTTAGGGTTAGGGTTAGGGTTAGGATTAGGGTTGGGGTTAGGGTTAGGGTTGAGTTAGGTATAGGGTTAGGGTTAGGGTTAGGGTTAGGGTTAGGGTTAGGGTTAGGGTTGAGTTAGGTATAGGGTTAGGGTTGGGGTTAGGGTTAGGGTTAGGGTTAGGGTTGAGTTAGATATAGGGTTAGGGTTGGGGTTAGGGTTAGGGTTAGGGTTAGGGTTAGGGTTAGGGTTGGGGTTAGGTATAGGGTTAGGGTTAGGGTTAGGGTTAGGGTTAGGGTTAGGGTTGGGGTTAGGGTTAGGGTTAGGGTTGAGTTAGGTGTAGGGTTAGGGTTAGGGTTAGGGTTAGGGTTAGGGTTAGGTATAGGGTTAGGGTTAGGGTTAGGGTTAGGGTTAGGGTTGGGGTTAGGGTTAGGGTTGAGTTAGGTATAGGGTTAGGGTTAGGGTTAGGGTTAGGGTTAGGGTTAGGGTTGGGGTTAGGTATAGGGTTAGGGTTAGGGTTAGGGTTAGGGTTGGGGTTAGGGTTAGGGTTGAGTTAGGTATAGGGTTAGGGTTAGGGTTAGGGTTGGGGTTAGGGTTAGGGTTAGGGTTAGGGTTAGGGTTGAGTTTGGTATAGGGTTAGGGTTGGGGTTAGGGTTAGGGTTAGGGTTAGGGTTAGGGTTAGGGTTGGGGTTGGGGTTAGGGTTAGGGTTGAGTTAGGTATAGGGTTAGGGTTAGGGTTAGGGTTAGTGTTAGGGTTAGGGTTAGGGTTGAGTTAGGTATAGGGTTAGGGTTGGGGTTAGGGTTAGGGTTAGGGTTAGGGTTAGGGTTAGGGTTAGGGTTGAGTTAGGGTTAGGGTTGGGGTTAGGGTTAGGGTTGAGTTAGGTATAGGGTTAGGGTTAGGGCTAGGGTTGGGGTTAGGGTTAGGGTTGGGGTTAGGGTTAGGGTTAGGGTTAGGGTTGAGTTAGGTATAGGGTTAGGGTTGGGGTTAGGGTTAGGGTTAGGGTTAGGGTTGGGGTTAGGGTTAGGGTTAGGGTTAGGGTTAGGGTTGGGGTTAGGGTTAGGGTTGAGTTAGGTATAGGGTTAGGTTTAGGGTTAGGGTTGGGGTTAGGGTTAGGGTTGGGGTTAGGGTTAGGGTTAGGGTTAGGGTTGGGGTTAGTGTTAGGGTTAGGGTTAGGGTTAGGGTTAGGGTTAGGGTTAGGGTTAGGGTTAGGGTTAGGGTTGGGGTTAGGTATAGGGTTAGGGTTAGGGTTAGGGTTAGGGTTAGGGTTAGGGTTAGGGTTAGGGTTGGGGTTAGGTATAGGGTTAGGGTTAGGGTTAGGGTTAGGGTTGGGGTTAGGGTTAGGGTTGAGTTAGGTATAGGGTTAGGGTTAGGGTTAGGGTTAGGGTTAGGGTTAGGGTTGAGTTAGGTATAGGGTTAGGGTTGGGGTTAGGGTTAGGGTTAGGGTTAGGGTTGGGGTTAGGGTTGGGGTTAGGGTTAGGGTTGAGTTAGGTATAGGGTTAGGGTTAGGGTTAGGGTTAGGGTTAGGGTTGGGGTTAGGGTTAGGGTTAGGGTTAGGGTTAGGGTTAGGGTTAGCGTTAGGGTTGGGGTTAGGTATAGGGTTAGGGTTAGGGTTGGGTTTAGGGTTAGGGTTAGGGTTAGGGTTAGGGTTAGGGTTGGGGTTAGGGTTAGGGTTAGGGTTAGGGTTAGGGTTAGGGTTAGGGTTGGGGTTATGGTTGAGTTAGGTATAGGTTTAGGGTTAGGGTTAGGGTTAGGGTTAGGTTTAGGGTTGGGGTTAGGCTAAGGGTTAGGGTTAGGGTTGAGTTAGTTATAGGGTTAGGGTTGGGGTTAGGGTTAGGGTTAGGGTTCGGGTTAGGGTTAGGGTTAGGGTTGGGGTTAGGGTTAGGGTTGAGTTAGGTATAGGGTTAGGGTTAGGGTTAGGGTTGGGGTTAGGTATAGGGTTGGGGTTAGGGTTAGGGTTAGGGTTAGGGTTAGGGTTAGGGTTAGGGTTAGGGTTAGGGTTGGGGTTAGGGTTAGGGTTGAATTAGGTATAGGGTTAGGGTTAGGGTTAGGGTTAGGGTTAGGGTTAGGGTTAGGGTTGAGTTAGGTATAGGGTTAGGGTTAGGGTTAGGGTTGGGGTTAGGTATAGGGTTAGGGTTAGGGTTAGGGTTGGGGTTAGGGTTAGGGTTGAGTTAGGTATAGGGTTAGGGTTAGGGTTAGGGTTAGGGTTGGGGTTAGGGTTAGGGTTAGGGTTAGGGTTAGGGTTGAGTTTGGTATAGGGTTAGGGTTGGGGTTAGGGTTAGGGTTAGGGTTAGGGTTAGGGTTAGGGTTGGGGTTGGGGTTAGGGTTAGGGTTGAGTTAGGTATAGGGTTAGGGTTAGGGTTAGGGTTAGTGTTAGGGTTAGGGTTAGGGTTGAGTTAGGTATAGGGTTAGGGTTGGGGTTAGGGTTAGGGTTAGGGTTAGGGTTAGGGTTGAGTTAGGGTTAGGGTTGGGGTTAGGGTTAGGGTTGAGTTAGGTATAGGGTTAGGGTTAGGGCTAGGGTTGGGGTTAGGGTTAGGGTTGGGGTTAGGGTTAGGGTTAGGGTTAGGGTTGAGTTAGGTATAGGGTTAGGGTTGGGGTTAGGGTTAGGGTTAGGGTTAGGGTTGGGGTTAGGGTTAGGGTTAGGGTTAGGGTTAGGGTTAGGGTTAGGGTTAGGGTTGGGGTTAGGGTTAGGGTTGAGTTAGGTATAGGGTTAGGTTTAGGGTTAGGGTTGGGGTTAGGGTTAGGGTTGGGGTTAGGGTTAGGGTTAGGGTTAGGGTTGGGGTTAGTGTTAGGGTTAGGGTTAGGGTTAGGGTTAGGGTTAGGGTTAGGGTTAGGGTTGGGGTTAGGGTTAGGGTTGAGTTAGGTATAGGGTTAGGGTTAGGGTTAGGGTTAGGGTTAGGGTTAGGGTTGGGGTTAGGTATAGGGTTAGGGTTAGGGTTAGGGTTAGCTTTAGGGTTGGGGTTAGGGTTAGGGTTGAGTTAGGTATAGGGTTAGGGTTAGGGTTAGGGTTGGGGTTAGGGTTAGGGTTAGGGTTAGGGTTAGGGTTGGGGTTAGGTATAGGGTTAGGGTTAGGGTTAGGGTTAGGGTTAGGGTTAGGGTTGAGTTAGGTATAGGGTTAGGGTTGGGGTTAGGGTTAGGGTTAGGGTTAGGGTTAGGGTTATGGTTGGGGTTAGGGTTAGGGTTGAGTTAGGTATAGGGTTAGGGTTAGGGTTAGGGTTGGGGTTAGGGTTAGGGTTGGGGTTAGGGTTAGGGTTAGGGTTAGGGTTAGGGTTAGGGTTAGGGTTGGGGTTAGGGTTAGGGTTAGGGTTAGGGTTAGGGTTAATGTTAGGGTTAGTGTTGGGGTTAGGGTTAGGGTTAGGGTTAGGGTTAGGGTTAGGGTTGGGGTTAGGGTTAGGGTTAGGGTTAGTGTTAGGGTTAGGGTTAGGGTTAGGGTTAGGGTTAGGGTTGAGTTAGGTATAGGGTTAGGGTTGGGGTTAGGGTTAGGGTTAGGGTTAGGGTTAGGGTTGGGGTTAGGGTTAGGGTTGAGTTAGGTATACGGTTAGGGTTAGGGTTAGGGTTGGGGTTAGGGTTAGGGTTAGTGTTGGGGTTGGGGTTAGGGTTAGGGTTAGGGTTAGGGTTGGGGTTAGGGTTAGGGTTGAGTTAGGTATTGGGTTAGGGTTGGGGTTAGGGTTAGGGTTAGGGTTAGGGTTAGGTTTAGGGTTGGGGTTAGGTATAGGGTTAGGGTTAGGGTTAGGGTTAGGGTTGGGGTTAGGGTTAGGGTTGAGTTAGGTATAGGGTTAGGGTTAGGGTTAGGGTTAGGGTTAGGGTTAGGGTTGAGTTAGGTATAGGGTTAGGGTTGGGGTTAGGGTTAGGGTTAGGGTTAGGGTTGGGGTTAGGGTTGGGGTTAGGGTTAGGGTTGAGTTAGGTATAGGGTTAGGGTTAGGGTTAGGGTTAGGGTTAGGGTTAGGATTAGGGTTGGGGTTAGGGTTAGGGTTGAGTTAGGTATAGGGTTAGGGTTAGGGTTAGGGTTAGGGTTAGGGTTAGGGTTAGAGTTGAGTTAGGTATAGGGTTAGGGTTGGGGTTAGGGTTAGGGTTAGGGTTAGGGTTAGGGTTGTGTTAGATATAGGGTTAGGGTTGGGGTTAGGGTTAGGGTTAGGGTTAGGGTTAGGGTTGGGGTTAGGGTTAGGGTTGAGTTAGGTATACGGTTAGGGTTAGGGTTAGGGTTGGGGTTAGGGTTAGGGTTAGGGTTGGGGTTAGGGTTAGGGTTAGGGTTAGGGTTGGGGTTAGGGTTAGGGTTGAGTTAGGTATTGGGTTAGGGTTGGGGTTAGGGTTAGGGTTAGGGTTAGGGTTACGGTTAGGGTTGGGGTTAGGTATAGGGTTAGGGTTAGGGTTAGGGTTAGGGTTGGGGTTAGGGTTAGGGTTGAGTTAGGTATAGGGTTAGGGTTAGGGTTAGGGTTAGGGTTAGGGTTAGGGTTGAGTTAGGTATAGGGTTAGGGTTGGGGTTAGGGTTAGGGTTAGGGTTAGGGTTGGGGTTAGGGTTGGGGTTAGGGTTAGGGTTGAGTTAGGTATAGGGTTAGGGTTAGGGTTAGGGTTAGGGTTAGGGTTAGGATTAGGGTTGGGGTTAGGGTTAGGGTTGAGTTAGGTATAGGGTTAGGGTTAGGGTTAGGGTTAGGGTTAGGGTTAGGGTTGAGTTAGGTATAGGGTTAGGGTTGGGGTTAGGGTTAGGGTTAGGGTTAGGGTTGAGTTAGATATAGGGTTAGGGTTGGGGTTAGGGTTAGGGTTAGGGTTAGGGTTAGGGTTGGGGTTAGGTATAGGGTTAGGGTTAGGGTTAGGGTTAGGGTTAGGGTTAGGGTTGGGGTTAGGGTTAGGGTTAGGGTTGAGTTAGGTGTAGGGTTAGGGTTAGGGTTAGGGTTAGGGTTAGGGTTAGGGTTAGGTATAGGGTTAGGGTTAGGGTTAGGGTTAGGGTTAGGGTTGGGGTTAGGGTTAGGGTTGAGTTAGGTATAGGGTTAGGGTTAGGGTTAGGGTTAGGGTTAGGGTTAGGGTTAGGGTTGGGGTTAGGTATAGGGTTAGGGTTAGGGTTAGGGTTAGGGTTGGGGTTAGGGTTAGGGTTGAGTTAGGTATAGGGTTAGGGTTAGGGTTAGGGTTGGGGTTAGGGTTAGGGTTAGGGTTAGGGTTAGGGTTGAGTTTGGTATAGGGTTAGGGTTGGGGTTAGGGTTAGGGTTAGGGTTAGGGTTAGGGTTAGGGTTGGGGTTGGGGTTAGGGTTAGGGTTGAGTTAGGTATAGGGTTAGGGTTAGGGTTAGGGTTAGTGTTAGGGTTAGGGTTAGGGTTGAGTTAGGTATAGGGTTAGGGTTGGGGTTAGGGTTAGGGTTAGGGTTAGGGTTAGGGTTAGGGTTAGGGTTGAGTTAGGGTTAGGGTTGGGGT
>NC_139468.1:47687500-47690000 GCF_057233095.1 Heloderma suspectum
AGGTATAGGGTTAGGGTTAGGGTTAGGGTTAGGGTTGGGGTTAGGGTTAGGGTTGAGTTAGGTATAGGGTTAGGGTTAGGGTTAGGTTTGGGGTTAGGGTTAGGGTTAGGGTTAGGGTTAGGGTTGAGTTTGGTATAGGGTTAGGGTTGGGGTTAGGGTTAGGGTTAGGGTTAGGGTTAGGGTTGGGGTTGGGGTTAGGGTTAGGGTTGAGTTAGGTATAGGGTTAGGGTTAGGGTTAGTGTTAGGGTTAGGGTTAGGGTTGAGTTAGGTATAGGGTTAGGGTTGGGGTTAGGGTTAGGGTTAGGGTTAGGGTTGAGTTAGGGTTAGGGTTGGGGTTAGGGTTAGGGTTGAGTTAGGTATAGGGTTAGGGTTAGGGCTAGGGTTGGGGTTAGGGTTAGGGTTGGGGTTAGGGTTAGGGTTAGGGTTAGGGTTGAGTTAGGTATAGGGTTAGGGTTGGGGTTAGGGTTAGGGTTAGGGTTAGGGTTAGGGTTGGGGTTAGGGTTAGGGTTAGGGTTAGTGTTAGGGTTAGGGTTGGGGTTAGGGTTAGGGTTGAGTTAGGTATAGGGTTAGGTTTAGGGTTAGGGTTGGGGTTAGGGTTAGGGTTGGGGTTAGGGTTAGGGTTAGGGTTAGGGTTGGGGTTAGTGTTAGGGTTAGGGTTAGGGTTAGGGTTAGGGTTAGGGTTAGGGTTAGGGTTGGGGTTGGGGTTGGGGTTAGGGTTAGGGTTAGGGTTAGGGTTAGGGTTGGGGTTATGGTTGGGGTTAGGGTTAGGGTTAGGGTTAGGGTTAGGGTTAGGGTTAGGGTTGAGTTAGGTATAGGGTTAGGGATGGGGTTAGGGTTAGGGTTAGGGTTAGGGTTAGGGTTAGGGTTAGGGTTGGGGTTAGGGTTAGGGTTGAGTTAGGTATAGGGTTAGGGTTAGGGTTAGGGTTAGGGTTAGGGTTAGGTTTGGGGTTAGGGTTAGGGTTAGGGTTAGGGTTAGGGTTGGGGTTAGGGTTAGGGTTAGGGTTAGGGTTAGGGTTAGGGTTAGGGTTAGGTTTAGTGTTAGGGTTGGGGTTTGGTATAGGGTTAGGGTTAGGGTTAGGGTTAGGGTTAGGGTTAGGGTTAGGGTTAGGGTTAGGGTTGGGGTTAGGTATAGGGTTAGGGTTAGGGTTGAGTTAGGTATAGGGTTAGGGTTGAGGTTAGGGTTAGGGTTAGGGTTAGGGTTAGGGTTGGGGTTAGGTATAGGGTTAGTGTTAGGGTTAGGGTTAGGGTTGAGTTAGGTATAGGGTTAGGGTTGGGGTTAGGGTTAGGGTTAGGGTTAGGGTTAGGGTTAGGGTTAGGGTTAGGGTTGAGTTAGGGTTAGGGTTGGGGTTAGGGTTAGGGTTGAGTTAGGTATAGGGTTAGGGTTAGGGCTAGGGTTGGGGTTAGGGTTAGGGTTGGGGTTAGGGTTAGGGTTAGGGTTAGGGTTGAGTTAGGTATAGGGTTAGGGTTGGGGTTAGGGTTAGGGTTAGGGTTAGGGTTGGGGTTAGGGTTAGGGTTAGGGTTAGGGTTAGGGTTAGGGTTAGGGTTGGGGTTAGGGTTAGGGTTGAGTTAGGTATAGGGTTAGGTTTAGGGTTAGGGTTGGGGTTAGGGTTAGGGTTGGGGTTAGGGTTAGGGTTAGGGTTAGGGTTGGGGTTAGTGTTAGGGTTAGGGTTAGGGTTGGGGTTAGGGTTAGGGTTGAGTTAGGTATAGGGTTAGGGTTAGGGTTAGGGTTAGGGTTAGGGTTAGGGTTGGGGTTAGGTATAGGGTTAGGGTTAGGGTTAGGGTTAGCTTTAGGGTTGGGGTTAGGGTTAGGGTTGAGTTAGGTATAGGGTTAGGGTTAGGGTTAGGGTTGGGGTTAGGGTTAGGGTTAGGGTTAGGGTTAGGGTTAGGGTTAGGGTTGGGGTTAGGTATAGGGTTAGGGTTAGGGTTAGGGTTAGGGTTAGGGTTAGGGTTGAGTTAGGTATAGGGTTAGGGTTGGGGTTAGGGTTAGGGTTAGGGTTAGGGTTAGGGTTATGGTTGGGGTTAGGGTTAGGGTTGAGTTAGGTATAGGGTTAGGGTTAGGGTTAGGGTTGGGGTTAGGGTTAGGGTTGGGGTTAGGGTTAGGGTTAGGGTTAGGGTTAGGGTTAGGGTTGGGGTTAGGGTTAGGGTTAGGGTTAGGGTTAGGGTTAGGGTTAATGTTAGGGTTAGTGTTGGGGTTAGGGTTAGGGTTAGGGTTAGGGTTAGGGTTGGGGTTAGGGTTAGGGTTAGGGTTAGTGTTAGGGTTAGGGTTAGGGTTAGGGTTAGGGTTAGGGTTAGGGTTGAGTTAGGTATAGGGTTAGGGTTGGGGTTAGGGTTAGGGTTAGGGTTAGGGTTAGGGTTGGGGTTAGGGTTAGGGTTGAGTTAGGTATACGGTTAGGGTTAGGGTTAGGGTTGGGGTTAGGGTTAGGGTTAGTGTTGGGGTTAGGGTTAGGGTTAGGGTTAGGGTTAGGGTTGGGGTTAGGGTTAGGGTTGAGTTAGGTATTGG
>NC_139468.1:47735000-47742500 GCF_057233095.1 Heloderma suspectum
TTTGGTATAGGGTTAGGGTTGGGGTTAGGGTTAGGGTTAGGGTTAGGGTTAGGGTTAGGGTTGGGGTTGGGGTTAGGGTTAGGGTTGAGTTAGGTATAGGGTTAGGGTTAGGGTTAGGGTTAGTGTTAGGGTTAGGGTTAGGGTTGAGTTAGGTATAGGGTTAGGGTTGGGGTTAGGGTTAGGGTTAGGGTTAGGGTTAGGGTTGAGTTAGGGTTAGGGTTGGGGTTAGGGTTAGGGTTGAGTTAGGTATAGGGTTAGGGTTAGGGCTAGGGTTGGGGTTAGGGTTAGGGTTGGGGTTAGGGTTAGGGTTAGGGTTAGGGTTGAGTTAGGTATAGGGTTAGGGTTGGGGTTAGGGTTAGGGTTAGGGTTAGGGTTGGGGTTAGGGTTAGGGTTAGGGTTAGGGTTAGGGTTAGGGTTAGGGTTGGGGTTAGGGTTAGGGTTGAGTTAGGTATAGGGTTAGGTTTAGGGTTAGGGTTGGGGTTAGGGTTAGGGTTGGGGTTAGGGTTAGGGTTAGGGTTAGGGTTGGGGTTAGTGTTAGGGTTAGGGTTAGGGTTAGGGTTAGGGTTAGGGTTGGGGTTAGGGTTAGGGTTGAGTTAGGTATAGGGTTAGGGTTAGGGTTAGGGTTAGGGTTAGGGTTGGGGTTAGGTATAGGGTTAGGGTTAGGGTTAGGGTTAGCTTTAGGGTTGGGGTTAGGGTTAGGGTTGAGTTAGGTATAGGGTTAGGGTTAGGGTTAGGGTTGGGGTTAGGGTTAGGGTTAGGGTTAGGGTTAGGGTTAGGGTTGGGGTTAGGTATAGGGTTAGGGTTAGGGTTAGGGTTAGGGTTAGGGTTGAGTTAGGTATAGGGTTAGGGTTGGGGTTAGGGTTAGGGTTAGGGTTAGGGTTAGGGTTATGGTTGGGGTTAGGGTTAGGGTTGAGTTAGGTATAGGGTTAGGGTTAGGGTTAGGGTTGGGGTTAGGGTTAGGGTTGGGGTTAGGGTTAGGGTTAGGGTTAGGGTTAGGGTTAGGGTTAGGGTTAGGGTTGGGGTTAGGGTTAGGGTTAGGGTTAGGGTTAGGGTTAATGTCAGGGTTAGTGTTGGGGTTAGGGTTAGGGTTAGGGTTAGGGTTAGGGTTAGGGTTGGGGTTAGGGTTAGGGTTAGGGTTAGTGTTAGTGTTAGGGTTAGGGTTAGGGTTAGGGTTAGGGTTAGGGTTGAGTTAGGTATAGGGTTAGGGTTGGGGTTAGGGTTAGGGTTAGGGTTAGGGTTAGGGTTGGGGTTAGGGTTAGGGTTGAGTTAGGTATACGGTTAGGGTTAGGGTTAGGGTTGGGGTTAGGGTTAGGGTTAGTGTTGGGGTTGGGGTTAGGGTTAGGGTTAGGGTTAGGGTTGGGGTTAGGGTTAGGGTTGAGTTAGGTATTGGGTTAGGGTTGGGGTTAGGGTTAGGGTTAGGGTTAGGGTTAGGGTTAGGTTTAGGGTTGGGGTTAGGTATAGGGTTAGGGTTAGGGTTAGGGTTAGGGTTGGGGTTAGGGTTAGGGTTGAGTTAGGTATAGGGTTAGGGTTAGGGTTAGGGTTAGGGTTAGGGTTAGGGTTAGGGTTGAGTTAGGTATAGGGTTAGGGTTGGGGTTAGGGTTAGGGTTAGGGTTAGGGTTGGGGTTAGGGTTGGGGTTAGGGTTAGGGTTGAGTTAGGTATAGGGTTAGGGTTAGGGTTAGGGTTAGGGTTAGGGTTAGGATTAGGGTTGGGGTTAGGGTTAGGGTTGAGTTAGGTATAGGGTTAGGGTTAGGGTTAGGGTTAGGGTTAGGGTTAGGGTTAGAGTTGAGTTAGGTATAGGGTTAGGGTTGGGGTTAGGGTTAGGGTTAGGGTTAGGGTTAGGGTTGAGTTAGATATAGGGTTAGGGTTGGGGTTAGGGTTAGGGTTAGGGTTAGGGTTAGGGTTGGGGTTAGGGTTAGGGTTGAGTTAGGTATACGGTTAGGGTTAGGGTTAGGGTTGGGGTTAGGGTTAGGGTTAGGGTTGGGGTTAGGGTTAGGGTTAGGGTTAGGGTTAGGGTTGGGGTTAGGGTTAGGGTTGAGTTAGGTATTGGGTTAGGGTTGGGGTTAGGGTTAGGGTTAGGGTTAGGGTTACGGTTAGGGTTGGGGTTAGGTATAGGGTTAGGGTTAGGGTTAGGGTTAGGGTTGGGGTTAGGGTTAGGGTTGAGTTAGGTATAGGGTTAGGGTTAGGGTTAGGGTTAGGGTTAGGGTTAGGGTTAGGGTTGAGTTAGGTATAGGGTTAGGGTTGGGGTTAGGGTTAGGGTTAGGGTTAGGGTTGGGGTTAGGGTTGGGGTTAGGGTTAGGGTTGAGTTAGGTATAGGGTTAGGGTTAGGGTTAGGGTTAGGGTTAGGGTTAGGATTAGGGTTGGGGTTAGGGTTAGGGTTGAGTTAGGTATAGGGTTAGGGTTAGGGTTAGGGTTAGGGTTAGGGTTAGGGTTGAGTTAGGTATAGGGTTAGGGTTGGGGTTAGGGTTAGGGTTAGGGTTAGGGTTGAGTTAGATATAGGGTTAGGGTTGGGGTTAGGGTTAGGGTTAGGGTTAGGGTTAGGGTTAGGGTTGGGGTTAGGTATAGGGTTAGGGTTAGGGTTAGGGTTAGGGTTAGGGTTAGGGTTGGGGTTAGGGTTAGGGTTAGGGTTGAGTTAGGTGTAGGGTTAGGGTTAGGGTTAGGGTTAGGGTTAGGGTTAGGGTTAGGTATAGGGTTAGGGTTAGGGTTAGGGTTAGGGTTAGGGTTGGGGTTAGGGTTAGGGTTGAGTTAGGTATAGGGTTAGGGTTAGGGTTAGGGTTAGGGTTAGGGTTAGTGTTAGGGTTGGGGTTAGGTATAGGGTTAGGGTTAGGGTTAGGGTTAGGGTTGGGGTTAGGGTTAGGGTTGAGTTAGGTATAGGGTTAGGGTTAGGGTTAGGGTTGGGGTTAGGGTTAGGGTTAGGGTTAGGGTTAGGGTTGAGTTTGGTATAGGGTTAGGGTTGGGGTTAGGGTTAGGGTTAGGGTTAGGGTTAGGGTTAGGGTTGGGGTTGGGGTTAGGGTTAGGGTTGAGTTAGGTATAGGGTTAGGGTTAGGGTTAGGGTTAGTGTTAGGGTTAGGGTTAGGGTTGAGTTAGGTATAGGGTTAGGGTTGGGGTTAGGGTTAGGGTTAGGGTTAGGGTTAGGGTTAGGGTTAGGGTTGAGTTAGGGTTAGGGTTGGGGTTAGGGTTAGGGTTGAGTTAGGTATAGGGTTAGGGTTAGGGCTAGGGTTGGGGTTAGGGTTAGGGTTGGGGTTAGGGTTAGGGTTAGGGTTAGGGTTGAGTTAGGTATAGGGTTAGGGTTGGGGTTAGGGTTAGGGTTAGGGTTAGGGTTAGGGTTGGGGTTAGGGTTAGGGTTAGGGTTAGGGTTAGGGTTAGGGTTGGGGTTAGGGTTAGGGTTGAGTTAGGTATAGGGTTAGGTTTAGGGTTAGGGTTGGGGTTAGGGTTAGGGTTGGGGTTAGGGTTAGGGTTAGGGTTAGGGTTGGGGTTAGTGTTAGGGTTAGGGTTAGGGTTAGGGTTAGGGTTAGGGTTAGGGTTAGGGTTAGGGTTGGGGTTAGGTATAGGGTTAGGGTTAGGGTTAGGGTTAGGGTTAGGGTTAGGGTTAGGGTTAGGGTTGGGGTTAGGTATAGGGTTAGGGTTAGGGTTAGGGTTAGGGTTGGGGTTAGGGTTAGGGTTGAGTTAGGTATAGGGTTAGGGTTAGGGTTAGGGTTAGGGTTAGGGTTAGGGTTAGGGTTGAGTTAGGTATAGGGTTAGGGTTGGGGTTAGGGTTAGGGTTAGGGTTAGGGTTGGGGTTAGGGTTGGGGTTAGGGTTAGGGTTGAGTTAGGTATAGGGTTAGGGTTAGGGTTAGGGTTAGGGTTAGGGTTGGGGTTAGGGTTAGGGTTAGGGTTAGGGTTAGGGTTAGCGTTAGGGTTGGGGTTAGGTATAGGGTTAGGGTTAGGGTTGGGTTTAGGGTTAGGGTTAGGGTTAGGGTTAGGGTTAGGGTTGGGGTTAGGGTTAGGGTTAGGGTTAGGGTTAGGGTTAGGGTTAGGGTTGGGGTTATGGTTGAGTTAGGTATAGGTTTAGGGTTAGGGTTAGGGTTAGGGTTAGGTTTAGGGTTGGGGTTAGGCTAAGGGTTAGGGTTAGGGTTGAGTTAGTTATAGGGTTAGGGTTGGGGTTAGGGTTAGGGTTAGGGTTCGGGTTAGGGTTAGGGTTAGGGTTAGGGTTGGGGTTAGGGTTAGGGTTGAGTTAGGTATAGGGTTAGGGTTAGGGTTAGGGTTGGGGTTAGGTATAGGGTTGGGGTTAGGGTTAGGGTTAGGGTTAGGGTTAGGGTTAGGGTTAGGGTTAGGGTTAGGGTTAGGGTTGGGGTTAGGGTTAGGGTTGAATTAGGTATAGGGTTAGGGTTAGGGTTAGGGTTAGGGTTAGGGTTAGGGTTAGGGTTGAGTTAGGTATAGGGTTAGGGTTAGGGTTAGGGTTGGGGTTAGGTATAGGGTTAGGGTTAGGGTTAGGGTTGGGGTTAGGGTTAGGGTTGAGTTAGGTATAGGGTTAGGGTTAGGGTTAGGGTTAGGGTTGGGGTTAGGGTTAGGGTTAGGGTTAGGGTTAGGGTTGAGTTTGGTATAGGGTTAGGGTTGGGGTTAGGGTTAGGGTTAGGGTTAGGGTTAGGGTTAGGGTTGGGGTTGGGGTTAGGGTTAGGGTTGAGTTAGGTATAGGGTTAGGGTTAGGGTTAGGGTTAGTGTTAGGGTTAGGGTTAGGGTTGAGTTAGGTATAGGGTTAGGGTTGGGGTTAGGGTTAGGGTTAGGGTTAGGGTTAGGGTTGAGTTAGGGTTAGGGTTGGGGTTAGGGTTAGGGTTGAGTTAGGTATAGGGTTAGGGTTAGGGCTAGGGTTGGGGTTAGGGTTAGGGTTGGGGTTAGGGTTAGGGTTAGGGTTAGGGTTGAGTTAGGTATAGGGTTAGGGTTGGGGTTAGGGTTAGGGTTAGGGTTAGGGTTGGGGTTAGGGTTAGGGTTAGGGTTAGGGTTAGGGTTAGGGTTAGGGTTAGGGTTGGGGTTAGGGTTAGGGTTGAGTTAGGTATAGGGTTAGGTTTAGGGTTAGGGTTGGGGTTAGGGTTAGGGTTGGGGTTAGGGTTAGGGTTAGGGTTAGGGTTGGGGTTAGTGTTAGGGTTAGGGTTAGGGTTAGGGTTAGGGTTAGGGTTAGGGTTAGGGTTGGGGTTAGGGTTAGGGTTGAGTTAGGTATAGGGTTAGGGTTAGGGTTAGGGTTAGGGTTAGGGTTAGGGTTGGGGTTAGGTATAGGGTTAGGGTTAGGGTTAGGGTTAGCTTTAGGGTTGGGGTTAGGGTTAGGGTTGAGTTAGGTATAGGGTTAGGGTTAGGGTTAGGGTTGGGGTTAGGGTTAGGGTTAGGGTTAGGGTTAGGGTTGGGGTTAGGTATAGGGTTAGGGTTAGGGTTAGGGTTAGGGTTAGGGTTAGGGTTGAGTTAGGTATAGGGTTAGGGTTGGGGTTAGGGTTAGGGTTAGGGTTAGGGTTAGGGTTATGGTTGGGGTTAGGGTTAGGGTTGAGTTAGGTATAGGGTTAGGGTTAGGGTTAGGGTTGGGGTTAGGGTTAGGGTTGGGGTTAGGGTTAGGGTTAGGGTTAGGGTTAGGGTTAGGGTTAGGGTTAGGGTTAGGGTTGGGGTTAGGGTTAGGGTTAGGGTTAGGGTTAGGGTTAATGTTAGGGTTAGTGTTGGGGTTAGGGTTAGGGTTAGGGTTAGGGTTAGGGTTAGGGTTGGGGTTAGGGTTAGGGTTAGGGTTAGTGTTAGGGTTAGGGTTAGGGTTAGGGTTAGGGTTAGGGTTGAGTTAGGTATAGGGTTAGGGTTGGGGTTAGGGTTAGGGTTAGGGTTAGGGTTAGGGTTGGGGTTAGGGTTAGGGTTGAGTTAGGTATACGGTTAGGGTTAGGGTTAGGGTTGGGGTTAGGGTTAGGGTTAGTGTTGGGGTTGGGGTTAGGGTTAGGGTTAGGGTTAGGGTTGGGGTTAGGGTTAGGGTTGAGTTAGGTATTGGGTTAGGGTTGGGGTTAGGGTTAGGGTTAGGGTTAGGGTTAGGTTTAGGGTTGGGGTTAGGTATAGGGTTAGGGTTAGGGTTAGGGTTAGGGTTGGGGTTAGGGTTAGGGTTGAGTTAGGTATAGGGTTAGGGTTAGGGTTAGGGTTAGGGTTAGGGTTGAGTTAGGTATAGGGTTAGGGTTGGGGTTAGGGTTAGGGTTAGGGTTAGGGTTGGGGTTAGGGTTGGGGTTAGGGTTAGGGTTGAGTTAGGTATAGGGTTAGGGTTAGGGTTAGGGTTAGGGTTAGGGATAGGATTAGGGTTGGGGTTAGGGTTAGGGTTGAGTTAGGTATAGGGTTAGGGTTAGGGTTAGGGTTAGGGTTAGGGTTAGGGTTAGGGTTAGAGTTGAGTTAGGTATAGGGTTAGGGTTGGGGTTAGGGTTAGGGTTAGGGTTAGGGTTAGGGTTGAGTTAGATATAGGGTTAGGGTTGGGGTTAGGGTTAGGGTTAGGGTTAGGGTTAGGGTTGGGGTTAGGGTTAGGGTTGAGTTAGGTATACGGTTAGGGTTAGGGTTAGGGTTGGGGTTAGGGTTAGGGTTAGGGTTGGGGTTAGGGTTAGGGTTAGGGTTAGGGTTAGGGTTGGGGTTAGGGTTAGGGTTGAGTTAGGTATTGGGTTAGGGTTGGGGTTAGGGTTAGGGTTAGGGTTAGGGTTAGGGTTACGGTTAGGGTTGGGGTTAGGTATAGGGTTAGGGTTAGGGTTAGGGTTAGGGTTGGGGTTAGGGTTAGGGTTGAGTTAGGTATAGGGTTAGGGTTAGGGTTAGGGTTAGGGTTAGGGTTAGGGTTGAGTTAGGTATAGGGTTAGGGTTGGGGTTAGGGTTAGGGTTAGGGTTAGGGTTGGGGTTAGGGTTGGGGTTAGGGTTAGGGTTGAGTTAGGTATAGGGTTAGGGTTAGGGTTAGGGTTAGGGTTAGGGTTAGGATTAGGGTTGGGGTTAGGGTTAGGGTTGAGTTAGGTATAGGGTTAGGGTTAGGGTTAGGGTTAGGGTTAGGGTTAGGGTTGAGTTAGGTATAGGGTTAGGGTTGGGGTTAGGGTTAGGGTTAGGGTTAGGGTTGAGTTAGATATAGGGTTAGGGTTGGGGTTAGGGTTAGGGTTAGGGTTAGGGTTAGGGTTGGGGTTAGGTATAGGGTTAGGGTTAGGGTTAGGGTTAGGGTTAGGGTTGGGGTTAGGGTTAGGGTTAGGGTTGAGTTAGGTGTAGGGTTAGGGTTAGGGTTAGGGTTAGGGTTAGGGTTAGGTATAGGGTTAGGGTTAGGGTTAGGGTTAGGGTTAGGGTTGGGGTTAGGGTTAGGGTTGAGTTAGGTATAGGGTTAGGGTTAGGGTTAGGGTTAGGGTTAGGGTTAGGGTTAGGGTTGGGGTTAGGTATAGGGTTAGGGTTAGGCTTAGGGTTAGGGTTGGGGTTAGGGTTAGGGTTGAGTTAGGTATAGGGTTAGGGTTAGGGTTAGGGTTGGGGTTAGGGTTAGGGTTAGGGTTAGGGTTAGGGTTAGG
>NC_139468.1:47747500-47757500 GCF_057233095.1 Heloderma suspectum
AGGGTTAGGGTTAGGGTTAGGGTTAGTGTTAGGGTTAGGGTTGGGGTTAGGTATAGGGTTAGGGTTAGGGTTAGGGTTAGGGTTAGGGTTGGGGTTAGGGTTAGGGTTAGGGTTGAGTTAGGTGTAGGGTTAGGGTTAGGGTTAGGGTTAGGGTTAGGGTTAGGGTTAGGTATAGGGTTAGGGTTAGGGTTAGGGTTAGGGTTAGGGTTAGGGTTGGGGTTAGGGTTAGGGTTGAGTTAGGTATAGGGTTATGGTTAGGGTTAGGGTTAGGGTTAGGGTTAGGGTTAGGGTTGGGGTTAGGTATAGGGTTAGGGTTAGGGTTAGGGTTAGGGTTGGGGTTAGGGTTAGGGTTGAGTTAGGTATAGGGTTAGGGTTAGGGTTAGGTTTGGGGTTAGGGTTAGGGTTAGGGTTAGGGTTAGGGTTGAGTTTGGTATAGGGTTAGGGTTGGGGTTAGGGTTAGGGTTAGGGTTAGGGTTAGGGTTGGGGTTGGGGTTAGGGTTAGGGTTGAGTTAGGTATAGGGTTAGGGTTAGGGTTAGTGTTAGGGTTAGGGTTAGGGTTGAGTTAGGTATAGGGTTAGGGTTGGGGTTAGGGTTAGGGTTAGGGTTAGGGTTGAGTTAGGGTTAGGGTTGGGGTTAGGGTTAGGGTTGAGTTAGGTATAGGGTTAGGGTTAGGGCTAGGGTTGGGGTTAGGGTTAGGGTTGGGGTTAGGGTTAGGGTTAGGGTTAGGGTTGAGTTAGGTATAGGGTTAGGGTTGGGGTTAGGGTTAGGGTTAGGGTTAGGGTTAGGGTTGGGGTTAGGGTTAGGGTTAGGGTTAGTGTTAGGGTTAGGGTTGGGGTTAGGGTTAGGGTTGAGTTAGGTATAGGGTTAGGTTTAGGGTTAGGGTTGGGGTTAGGGTTAGGGTTGGGGTTAGGGTTAGGGTTAGGGTTAGGGTTGGGGTTAGTGTTAGGGTTAGGGTTAGGGTTAGGGTTAGGGTTAGGGTTAGGGTTAGGGTTAGGGTTAGGGTTAGGGTTGGGGTTGGGGTTGGGGTTAGGGTTAGGGTTAGGGTTAGGGTTAGGGTTGGGGTTATGGTTGGGGTTAGGGTTAGGGTTAGGGTTAGGGTTAGGGTTAGGGTTGAGTTAGGTATAGGGTTAGGGATGGGGTTAGGGTTAGGGTTAGGGTTAGGGTTAGGGTTAGGGTTAGGGTTGGGGTTAGGGTTAGGGTTGAGTTAGGTATAGGGTTAGGGTTAGGGTTAGGGTTAGGGTTAGGGTTAGGGTTAGGTTTGGGGTTAGGGTTAGGGTTAGGGTTAGGGTTAGGGTTGGGGTTAGGGTTAGGGTTAGGGTTAGGGTTAGGGTTAGGGTTAGGGTTAGGTTTAGTGTTAGGGTTGGGGTTTGGTATAGGGTTAGGGTTAGGGTTAGGGTTAGGGTTAGGGTTAGGGTTAGGGTTGGGGTTAGGTATAGGGTTAGGGTTAGGGTTGAGTTAGGTATAGGGTTAGGGTTGAGGTTAGGGTTAGGGTTAGGGTTAGGGTTGGGGTTAGGTATAGGGTTAGTGTTAGGGTTAGGGTTAGGGTTGAGTTAGGTATAGGGTTAGGGTTGGGGTTAGGGTTAGGGTTAGGGTTAGGGTTAGGGTTAGGGTTAGGGTTAGGGTTGAGTTAGGGTTAGGGTTGGGGTTAGGGTTAGGGTTGAGTTAGGTATAGGGTTAGGGTTAGGGCTAGGGTTGGGGTTAGGGTTAGGGTTGGGGTTAGGGTTAGGGTTAGGGTTAGGGTTGAGTTAGGTATAGGGTTAGGGTTGGGGTTTGGGTTAGGGTTAGGGTTAGGGTTGGGGTTAGGGTTAGGGTTAGGGTTAGGGTTAGGGTTAGGGTTGGGGTTAGGGTTAGGGTTGAGTTAGGTATAGGGTTAGGTTTAGGGTTAGGGTTGGGGTTAGGGTTAGGGTTGGGGTTAGGGTTAGGGTTAGGGTTAGGGTTGGGGTTAGTGTTAGGGTTAGGGTTAGGGTTAGGGTTAGGGTTAGGGTTGGGGTTAGGGTTAGGGTTGAGTTAGGTATAGGGTTAGGGTTAGGGTTAGGGTTAGGGTTAGGGTTAGGGTTGGGGTTAGGTATAGGGTTAGGGTTAGGGTTAGGGTTAGCTTTAGGGTTGGGGTTAGGGTTAGGGTTGAGTTAGGTATAGGGTTAGGGTTAGGGTTAGGGTTGGGGTTAGGGTTAGGGTTAGGGTTAGGGTTAGGGTTAGGGTTGGGGTTAGGTATAGGGTTAGGGTTAGGGTTAGGGTTAGGGTTAGGGTTAGGGTTGAGTTAGGTATAGGGTTAGGGTTGGGGTTAGGGTTAGGGTTAGGGTTAGGGTTAGGGTTATGGTTGGGGTTAGGGTTAGGGTTGAGTTAGGTATAGGGTTAGGGTTAGGGTTAGGGTTGGGGTTAGGGTTAGGGTTGGGGTTAGGGTTAGGGTTAGGGTTAGGGTTAGGGTTAGGGTTAGGGTTGGGGTTAGGGTTAGGGTTAGGGTTAGGGTTAGGGTTAGGGTTAATGTTAGGGTTAGTGTTGGGGTTAGGGTTAGGGTTAGGGTTAGGGTTAGGGTTGGGGTTAGGGTTAGGGTTAGGGTTAGTGTTAGGGTTAGGGTTAGGGTTAGGGTTAGGGTTAGGGTTAGGGTTGAGTTAGGTATAGGGTTAGGGTTGGGGTTAGGGTTAGGGTTAGGGTTAGGGTTAGGGTTGGGGTTAGGGTTAGGGTTGAGTTAGGTATACGGTTAGGGTTAGGGTTAGGGTTGGGGTTAGGGTTAGGGTTAGTGTTGGGGTTAGGGTTAGGGTTAGGGTTAGGGTTAGGGTTGGGGTTAGGGTTAGGGTTGAGTTAGGTATTGGGTTAGGGTTGGGGTTAGGGTTAGGGTTAGGGTTAGGGTTAGGGTTAGGGTTAGGGTTGGGGTTAGGTATAGGGTTAGGGTTAGGGTTAGGGTTAGGGTTAGGGTTGGGGTTAGGGTTAGGGTTGAGTTAGGTATAGGGTTAGGGTTAGGGTTAGGGTTAGGGTTAGGGTTAGGGTTGAGTTAGGTATAGGGTTAGGGTTGGGGTTAGGGTTAGGGTTAGGGTTAGGGTTGGGGTTAGGGTTGGGGTTAGGGTTAGGGTTGAGTTAGGTATAGGGTTAGGGTTAGGGTTAGGGTTAGGGTTAGGGTTAGGGTTAGGATTAGGGTTGGGGTTAGGGTTAGGGTTGAGTTAGGTATAGGGTTAGGGTTAGGGTTAGGGTTAGGGTTAGGGTTAGAGTTGAGTTAGGTATAGGGTTAGGGTTGGGGTTAGGGTTAGGGTTAGGGTTAGGGTTAGGGTTGAGTTAGATATAGGGTTAGGGTTGGGGTTAGGGTTAGGGTTAGGGTTAGGGTTAGTGTTAGGGTTAGGGTTGGGGTTAGGTATAGGGTTAGGGTTAGGGTTAGGGTTAGGGTTAGGGTTAGGGTTGGGGTTAGGGTTAGGGTTAGGGTTGAGTTAGGTGTAGGGTTAGGGTTAGGGTTAGGGTTAGGGTTAGGGTTAGGGTTAGGTATAGGGTTAGGGTTAGGGTTAGGGTTAGGGTTAGGGTTAGGGTTGGGGTTAGGGTTAGGGTTGAGTTAGGTATAGGGTTAGGGTTAGGGTTAGGGTTAGGGTTAGGGTTAGGGTTGGGGTTAGGTATAGGGTTAGGGTTAGGGTTAGGGTTAGGGTTGGGGTTAGGGTTAGGGTTGAGTTAGGTATAGGGTTAGGGTTAGGGTTAGGTTTGGGGTTAGGGTTAGGGTTAGGGTTGAGTTAGATATAGGGTTAGGGTTCGGGTTAGGGTTAGGGTTAGGGTTAGGGTTGGGGTTAGGGTTGGGGTTAGGGTTAGGGTTGAGTTAGGTATAGGGTTAGGGTTAGGGTTAGGGTTAGGGTTAGGGTTAGGATTAGGGTTGGGGTTAGGGTTAGGGTTGAGTTAGGTATAGGGTTAGGGTTAGGGTTAGGGTTAGGGTTAGGGTTAGGGTTAGGGTTAGAGTTGAGTTAGGTATAGGGTTAGGGTTGGGGTTAGGGTTAGGGTTAGGGTTAGGGTTAGGGTTGAGTTAGATATAGGGTTAGGGTTGGGGTTAGGGTTAGGGTTAGGGTTAGGGTTAGGGTTGGGGTTAGGGTTAGGGTTGAGTTAGGTATACGGTTAGGGTTAGGGTTAGGGTTGGGGTTAGGGTTAGGGTTAGGGTTGGGGTTAGGGTTAGGGTTAGGGTTAGGGTTAGGGTTGGGGTTAGGGTTAGGGTTGAGTTAGGTATTGGGTTAGGGTTGGGGTTAGGGTTAGGGTTAGGGTTAGGGTTACGGTTAGGGTTGGGGTTAGGTATAGGGTTAGGGTTAGGGTTAGGGTTAGGGTTGGGGTTAGGGTTAGGGTTGAGTTAGGTATAGGGTTAGGGTTAGGGTTAGGGTTAGGGTTAGGGTTAGGGTTGAGTTAGGTATAGGGTTAGGGTTGGGGTTAGGGTTAGGGTTAGGGTTAGGGTTGGGGTTAGGGTTGGGGTTAGGGTTAGGGTTGAGTTAGGTATAGGGTTAGGGTTAGGGTTAGGGTTAGGGTTAGGGTTAGGATTAGGGTTGGGGTTAGGGTTAGGGTTGAGTTAGGTATAGGGTTAGGGTTAGGGTTAGGGTTAGGGTTAGGGTTAGGGTTAGGGTTGAGTTAGGTATAGGGTTAGGGTTGGGGTTAGGGTTAGGGTTAGGGTTAGGGTTGAGTTAGATATAGGGTTAGGGTTGGGGTTAGGGTTAGGGTTAGGGTTAGGGTTAGGGTTAGGGTTGGGGTTAGGTATAGGGTTAGGGTTAGGGTTAGGGTTAGGGTTAGGGTTAGGGTTGGGGTTAGGGTTAGGGTTAGGGTTGAGTTAGGTGTAGGGTTAGGGTTAGGGTTAGGGTTAGGGTTAGGGTTAGGTATAGGGTTAGGGTTAGGGTTAGGGTTAGGGTTAGGGTTGGGGTTAGGGTTAGGGTTGAGTTAGGTATAGGGTTAGGGTTAGGGTTAGGGTTAGGGTTAGGGTTAGGGTTGGGGTTAGGTATAGGGTTAGGGTTAGGGTTAGGGTTAGGGTTGGGGTTAGGGTTAGGGTTGAGTTAGGTATAGGGTTAGGGTTAGGGTTAGGGTTGGGGTTAGGGTTAGGGTTAGGGTTAGGGTTAGGGTTGAGTTTGGTATAGGGTTAGGGTTGGGGTTAGGGTTAGGGTTAGGGTTAGGGTTAGGGTTAGGGTTGGGGTTGGGGTTAGGGTTAGGGTTGAGTTAGGTATAGGGTTAGGGTTAGGGTTAGGGTTAGTGTTAGGGTTAGGGTTAGGGTTGAGTTAGGTATAGGGTTAGGGTTGGGGTTAGGGTTAGGGTTAGGGTTAGGGTTAGGGTTAGGGTTAGGGTTGAGTTAGGGTTAGGGTTGGGGTTAGGGTTAGGGTTGAGTTAGGTATAGGGTTAGGGTTAGGGCTAGGGTTGGGGTTAGGGTTAGGGTTGGGGTTAGGGTTAGGGTTAGGGTTAGGGTTGAGTTAGGTATAGGGTTAGGGTTGGGGTTAGGGTTAGGGTTAGGGTTAGGGTTGGGGTTAGGGTTAGGGTTAGGGTTAGGGTTAGGGTTAGGGTTGGGGTTAGGGTTAGGGTTGAGTTAGGTATAGGGTTAGGTTTAGGGTTAGGGTTGGGGTTAGGGTTAGGGTTGGGGTTAGGGTTAGGGTTAGGGTTAGGGTTGGGGTTAGTGTTAGGGTTAGGGTTAGGGTTAGGGTTAGGGTTAGGGTTAGGGTTAGGGTTAGGGTTAGGGTTGGGGTTAGGTATAGGGTTAGGGTTAGGGTTAGGGTTAGGGTTAGGGTTAGGGTTAGGGTTAGGGTTGGGGTTAGGTATAGGGTTAGGGTTAGGGTTAGGGTTAGGGTTGGGGTTAGGGTTAGGGTTGAGTTAGGTATAGGGTTAGGGTTAGGGTTAGGGTTAGGGTTAGGGTTAGGGTTGAGTTAGGTATAGGGTTAGGGTTAGGGTTAGCGTTAGGGTTGGGGTTAGGTATAGGGTTAGGGTTAGGGTTGGGTTTAGGGTTAGGGTTAGGGTTAGGGTTAGGGTTAGGGTTGGGGTTAGGGTTAGGGTTAGGGTTAGGGTTAGGGTTAGGGTTAGGGTTGGGGTTATGGTTGAGTTAGGTATAGGTTTAGGGTTAGGGTTAGGGTTAGGGTTAGGTTTAGGGTTGGGGTTAGGCTAAGGGTTAGGGTTAGGGTTGAGTTAGTTATAGGGTTAGGGTTGGGGTTAGGGTTAGGGTTAGGGTTCGGGTTAGGGTTAGGGTTAGGGTTGGGGTTAGGGTTAGGGTTGAGTTAGGTATAGGGTTAGGGTTAGGGTTAGGGTTGGGGTTAGGTATAGGGTTGGGGTTAGGGTTAGGGTTAGGGTTAGGGTTAGGGTTAGGGTTAGGGTTAGGGTTAGGGTTGGGGTTAGGGTTAGGGTTGAATTAGGTATAGGGTTAGGGTTAGGGTTAGGGTTAGGGTTAGGGTTAGGGTTAGGGTTGAGTTAGGTATAGGGTTAGGGTTAGGGTTAGGGTTGGGGTTAGGTATAGGGTTAGGGTTAGGGTTAGGGTTGGGGTTAGGGTTAGGGTTGAGTTAGGTATAGGGTTAGGGTTAGGGTTAGGGTTAGGGTTGGGGTTAGGGTTAGGGTTAGGGTTAGGGTTAGGGTTGAGTTTGGTATAGGGTTAGGGTTGGGGTTAGGGTTAGGGTTAGGGTTAGGGTTAGGGTTAGGGTTGGGGTTGGGGTTAGGGTTAGGGTTGAGTTAGGTATAGGGTTAGGGTTAGGGTTAGGGTTAGTGTTAGGGTTAGGGTTAGGGTTGAGTTAGGTATAGGGTTAGGGTTGGGGTTAGGGTTAGGGTTAGGGTTAGGGTTAGGGTTGAGTTAGGGTTAGGGTTGGGGTTAGGGTTAGGGTTGAGTTAGGTATAGGGTTAGGGTTAGGGCTAGGGTTGGGGTTAGGGTTAGGGTTGGGGTTAGGGTTAGGGTTAGGGTTAGGGTTGAGTTAGGTATAGGGTTAGGGTTGGGGTTAGGGTTAGGGTTAGGGTTAGGGTTGGGGTTAGGGTTAGGGTTAGGGTTAGGGTTAGGGTTAGGGTTAGGGTTGGGGTTAGGGTTAGGGTTGAGTTAGGTATAGGGTTAGGTTTAGGGTTAGGGTTGGGGTTAGGGTTAGGGTTGGGGTTAGGGTTAGGGTTAGGGTTAGGGTTGGGGTTAGTGTTAGGGTTAGGGTTAGGGTTAGGGTTAGGGTTAGGGTTAGGGTTGGGGTTAGGGTTAGGGTTGAGTTAGGTATAGGGTTAGGGTTAGGGTTAGGGTTAGGGTTAGGGTTAGGGTTGGGGTTAGGTATAGGGTTAGGGTTAGGGTTAGGGTTAGCTTTAGGGTTGGGGTTAGGGTTAGGGTTGAGTTAGGTATAGGGTTAGGGTTAGGGTTAGGGTTGGGGTTAGGGTTAGGGTTAGGGTTAGGGTTAGGGTTGGGGTTAGGTATAGGGTTAGGGTTAGGGTTAGGGTTAGGGTTAGGGTTAGGGTTGAGTTAGGTATAGGGTTAGGGTTGGGGTTAGGGTTAGGGTTAGGGTTAGGGTTAGGGTTATGGTTGGGGTTAGGGTTAGGGTTGAGTTAGGTATAGGGTTAGGGTTAGGGTTAGGGTTGGGGTTAGGGTTAGGGTTGGGGTTAGGGTTAGGGTTAGGGTTAGGGTTAGGGTTAGGGTTAGGGTTGGGGTTAGGGTTAGGGTTAGGGTTAGGGTTAGGGTTAATGTTAGGGTTAGTGTTGGGGTTAGGGTTAGGGTTAGGGTTAGGGTTAGGGTTAGGGTTGGGGTTAGGGTTAGGGTTAGGGTTAGTGTTAGGGTTAGGGTTAGGGTTAGGGTTAGGGTTAGGGTTGAGTTAGGTATAGGGTTAGGGTTGGGGTTAGGGTTAGGGTTAGGGTTAGGGTTAGGGTTGGGGTTAGGGTTAGGGTTGAGTTAGGTATACGGTTAGGGTTAGGGTTAGGGTTGGGGTTAGGGTTAGGGTTAGTGTTGGGGTTGGGGTTAGGGTTAGGGTTAGGGTTAGGGTTGGGGTTAGGGTTAGGGTTGAGTTAGGTATTGGGTTAGGGTTGGGGTTAGGGTTAGGGTTAGGGTTAGGGTTAGGTTTAGGGTTGGGGTTAGGTATAGGGTTAGGGTTAGGGTTAGGGTTAGGGTTGGGGTTAGGGTTAGGGTTGAGTTAGGTATAGGGTTAGGGTTAGGGTTAGGGTTAGGGTTAGGGTTAGGGTTGAGTTAGGTATAGGGTTAGGGTTGGGGTTAGGGTTAGGGTTAGGGTTAGGGTTGGGGTTAGGGTTGGGGTTAGGGTTAGGGTTGAGTTAGGTATAGGGTTAGGGTTAGGGTTAGGGTTAGGGTTAGGGTTAGGATTAGGGTTGGGGTTAGGGTTAGGGTTGAGTTAGGTATAGGGTTAGGGTTAGGGTTAGGGTTAGGGTTAGGGTTAGGGTTAGAGTTGAGTTAGGTATAGGGTTAGGGTTGGGGTTAGGGTTAGGGTTAGGGTTAGGGTTAGGGTTGTGTTAGATATAGGGTTAGGGTTGGGGTTAGGGTTAGGGTTAGGGTTAGGGTTAGGGTTGGGGTTAGGGTTAGGGTTGAGTTAGGTATACGGTTAGGGTTAGGGTTAGGGTTGGGGTTAGGGTTAGGGTTAGGGTTGGGGTTAGGGTTAGGGTTAGGGTTAGGGTTAGGGTTGGGGTTAGGGTTAGGGTTGAGTTAGGTATTGGGTTAGGGTTGGGGTTAGGGTTAGGGTTAGGGTTAGGGTTAGGGTTACGGTTAGGGTTGGGGTTAGGTATAGGGTTAGGGTTAGGGTTAGGGTTAGGGTTGGGGTTAGGGTTAGGGTTGAGTTAGGTATAGGGTTAGGGTTAGGGTTAGGGTTAGGGTTAGGGTTGAGTTAGGTATAGGGTTAGGGTTGGGGTTAGGGTTAGGGTTAGGGTTAGGGTTGGGGTTAGGGTTGGGGTTAGGGTTAGGGTTGAGTTAGGTATAGGGTTAGGGTTAGGGTTAGGGTTAGGGTTAGGGTTAGGATTAGGGTTGGGGTTAGGGTTAGGGTTGAGTTAGGTATAGGGTTAGGGTTAGGGTTAGGGTTAGGGTTAGGGTTAGGGTTGAGTTAGGTATAGGGTTAGGGTTGGGGTTAGGGTTAGGGTTAGGGTTAGGGTTGAGTTAGATATAGGGTTAGGGTTGGGGTTAGGGTTAGGGTTAGGGTTAGGGTTAGGGTTGGGGTTAGGTATAGGGTTAGGGTTAGGGTTAGGGTTAGGGTTAGGGTTAGGGTTGGGGTTAGGGTTAGGGTTAGGGTTGAGTTAGGTGTAGGGTTAGGGTTAGGGTTAGGGTTAGGGTTAGGGTTAGGGTTAGGTATAGGGTTAGGGTTAGGGTTAGGGTTAGGGTTAGGGTTGGGGTTAGGGTTAGGGTTGAGTTAGGTATAGGGTTAGGGTTAGGGTTAGGGTTAGGGTTAGGGTTAGGGTTAGGGTTGGGGTTAGGTATAGGGTTAGGGTTAGGGTTAGGGTTAGGGTTGGGGTTAGGGTTAGGGTTGAGTTAGGTATAGGGTTAGGGTTAGGGTTAGGGTTGGGGTTAGGGTTAGGGTTAGGGTTAGGGTTAGGGTTGAGTTTGGTATAGGGTTAGGGTTGGGGTTAGGGTTAGGGTTAGGGTTAGGGTTAGGGTTAGGGTTGGGGTTGGGGTTAGGGTTAGGGTTGAGTTAGGTATAGGGTTAGGGTTAGGGTTAGGGTTAGTGTTAGGGTTAGGGTTAGGGTTGAGTTAGGTATAGGGTTAGGGTTGGGGTTAGGGTTAGGGTTAGGGTTAGGGTTAGGGTTAGGGTTAGGGTTGAGTTAGGGTTAGGGTTGGGGTTAGGGTTAGGGTTGAGTTAGGTATAGGGTTAGGGTTAGGGCTAGGGTTGGGGTTAGGGTTAGGGTTGGGGTTAGGGTTAGGGTTAGGGTTAGGGTTGAGTTAGGTATAGGGTTAGGGTTGGGGTTAGGGTTAGGGTTAGGGTTAGGGTTGGGGTTAGGGTTAGGGTTAGGGTTAGGGTTAGGGTTAGGGTTAGGGTTAGGGTTGGGGTTAGGGTTAGGGTTGAGTTAGGTATAGGGTTAGGTTTAGGGTTAGGGTTGGGGTTAGGGTTAGGGTTGGGGTTAGGGTTAGGGTTAGGGTTAGGGT
>NC_139468.1:47762500-47767500 GCF_057233095.1 Heloderma suspectum
GGTTGGGGTTAGGGTTAGGGTTAGGGTTAGGGTTGGGGTTAGTGTTAGGGTTAGGGTTAGGGTTAGGGTTAGGGTTAGGGTTAGGGTTGGGGTTAGGGTTAGGGTTGAGTTAGGTATAGGGTTAGGGTTAGGGTTAGGGTTAGGGTTAGGGTTAGGGTTGGGGTTAGGTATAGGGTTAGGGTTAGGGTTAGGGTTAGCTTTAGGGTTGGGGTTAGGGTTAGGGTTGAGTTAGGTATAGGGTTAGGGTTAGGGTTAGGGTTGGGGTTAGGGTTGGGGTTAGGGTTAGGGTTAGGGTTAGGGTTAGGGTTGGGGTTAGGTATAGGGTTAGGGTTAGGGTTAGGGTTAGGGTTAGGGTTAGGGTTAGGGTTAGGGTTAGGGTTGAGTTAGGTATAGGGTTAGGGTTGGGGTTAGGGTTAGGGTTAGGGTTAGGGTTAGGGTTATGGTTGGGGTTAGGGTTAGGGTTGAGTTAGGTATAGGGTTAGGGTTAGGGTTAGGGTTGGGGTTAGGGTTAGGGTTAGGGTTGGGGTTAGGGTTAGGGTTAGGGTTAGGGTTAGGGTTGGGGTTAGGGTTAGGGTTAGGGTTAGGGTTAGGGTTAGGGTTAATGTTAGGGTTAGTGTTGGGGTTAGGGTTAGGGTTAGGGTTAGGGTTAGGGTTGGGGTTAGGGTTAGGGTTAGGGTTAGTGTTAGGGTTAGGGTTAGGGTTAGGGTTAGGGTTAGGGTTAGGGTTGAGTTAGGTATAGGGTTAGGGTTGGGGTTAGGGTTAGGGTTAGGGTTAGGGTTAGGGTTGGGGTTAGGGTTAGGGTTGAGTTAGGTATACGGTTAGGGTTAGGGTTAGGGTTGGGGTTAGGGTTAGGGTTAGTGTTGGGGTTAGGGTTAGGGTTAGGGTTAGGGTTAGGGTTGGGGTTAGGGTTAGGGTTGAGTTAGGTATTGGGTTAGGGTTGGGGTTAGGGTTAGGGTTAGGGTTAGGGTTAGGGTTAGGGTTAGGGTTGGGGTTAGGTATAGGGTTTGGGTTAGGGTTAGGGTTAGGGTTGGGGTTAGGGTTAGGGTTGAGTTAGGTATAGGGTTAGGGTTAGGGTTAGGGTTAGGGTTAGGGTTGAGTTAGGTATAGGGTTAGGGTTGGGGTTAGGGTTAGGGTTAGGGTTAGGGTTGGGGTTAGGGTTGGGGTTAGGGTTAGGGTTGAGTTAGGTATAGGGTTAGGGTTAGGGTTAGGGTTAGGGTTAGGGTTAGGATTAGGGTTGGGGTTAGGGTTAGGGTTGAGTTAGGTATAGGGTTAGGGTTAGGGTTAGGGTTAGGGTTAGGGTTAGGGTTAGGGTTAGAGTTGAGTTAGGTATAGGGTTAGGGTTGGGGTTAGGGTTAGGGTTAGGGTTAGGGTTAGGGTTGAGTTAGATATAGGGTTAGGGTTGGGGTTAGGGTTAGGGTTAGGGTTAGGGTTAGTGTTAGGGTTAGGGTTGGGGTTAGGTATAGGGTTAGGGTTAGGGTTAGGGTTAGGGTTAGGGTTGGGGTTAGGGTTAGGGTTAGGGTTGAGTTAGGTGTAGGGTTAGGGTTAGGGTTAGGGTTAGGGTTAGGGTTAGGGTTAGGTATAGGGTTAGGGTTAGGGTTAGGGTTAGGGTTAGGGTTAGGGTTGGGGTTAGGGTTAGGGTTGAGTTAGGTATAGGGTTATGGTTAGGGTTAGGGTTAGGGTTAGGGTTAGGGTTAGGGTTGGGGTTAGGTATAGGGTTAGGGTTAGGGTTAGGGTTAGGGTTGGGGTTAGGGTTAGGGTTGAGTTAGGTATAGGGTTAGGGTTAGGGTTAGGTTTGGGGTTAGGGTTAGGGTTAGGGTTAGGGTTAGGGTTGAGTTTGGTATAGGGTTAGGGTTGGGGTTAGGGTTAGGGTTAGGGTTAGGGTTGGGGTTGGGGTTAGGGTTAGGGTTGAGTTAGGTATAGGGTTAGGGTTAGGGTTAGTGTTAGGGTTAGGGTTAGGGTTGAGTTAGGTATAGGGTTAGGGTTGGGGTTAGGGTTAGGGTTAGGGTTAGGGTTGAGTTAGGGTTAGGGTTGGGGTTAGGGTTAGGGTTGAGTTAGGTATAGGGTTAGGGTTAGGGCTAGGGTTGGGGTTAGGGTTAGGGTTGGGGTTAGGGTTAGGGTTAGGGTTAGGGTTGAGTTAGGTATAGGGTTAGGGTTGGGGTTAGGGTTAGGGTTAGGGTTAGGGTTGGGGTTAGGGTTAGGGTTAGGGTTAGTGTTAGGGTTAGGGTTGGGGTTAGGGTTAGGGTTGAGTTAGGTATAGGGTTAGGTTTAGGGTTAGGGTTGGGGTTAGGGTTAGGGTTGGGGTTAGGGTTAGGGTTAGGGTTAGGGTTGGGGTTAGTGTTAGGGTTAGGGTTAGGGTTAGGGTTAGGGTTAGGGTTAGGGTTAGGGTTGGGGTTGGGGTTGGGGTTAGGGTTAGGGTTAGGGTTAGGGTTAGGGTTGGGGTTATGGTTGGGGTTAGGGTTAGGGTTAGGGTTAGGGTTAGGGTTAGGGTTAGGGTTGAGTTAGGTATAGGGTTAGGGATGGGGTTAGGGTTAGGGTTAGGGTTAGGGTTAGGGTTAGGGTTAGGGTTGGGGTTAGGGTTAGGGTTGAGTTAGGTATAGGGTTAGGGTTAGGGTTAGGGTTAGGGTTAGGGTTAGGTTTGGGGTTAGGGTTAGGGTTAGGGTTAGGGTTAGGGTTGGGGTTAGGGTTAGGGTTAGGGTTAGGGTTAGGGTTAGGGTTAGGGTTAGGTTTAGTGTTAGGGTTGGGGTTTGGTATAGGGTTAGGGTTAGGGTTAGGGTTAGGGTTAGGGTTAGGGTTAGGGTTGGGGTTAGGTATAGGGTTAGGGTTAGGGTTGAGTTAGGTATAGGGTTAGGGTTGAGGTTAGGGTTAGGGTTAGGGTTAGGGTTAGGGTTGGGGTTAGGTATAGGGTTAGTGTTAGGGTTAGGGTTAGGGTTGAGTTAGGTATAGGGTTAGGGTTGGGGTTAGGGTTAGGGTTAGGGTTAGGGTTAGGGTTAGGGTTAGGGTTAGGGTTGAGTTAGGGTTAGGGTTGGGGTTAGGGTTAGGGTTGAGTTAGGTATAGGGTTAGGGTTAGGGCTAGGGTTGGGGTTAGGGTTAGGGTTGGGGTTAGGGTTAGGGTTAGGGTTAGGGTTGAGTTAGGTATAGGGTTAGGGTTGGGGTTAGGGTTAGGGTTAGGGTTAGGGTTGGGGTTAGGGTTAGGGTTAGGGTTAGGGTTAGGGTTAGGGTTAGGGTTGGGGTTAGGGTTAGGGTTGAGTTAGGTATAGGGTTAGGTTTAGGGTTAGGGTTGGGGTTAGGGTTAGGGTTGGGGTTAGGGTTAGGGTTAGGGTTAGGGTTGGGGTTAGTGTTAGGGTTAGGGTTAGGGTTAGGGTTAGGGTTAGGGTTAGGGTTAGGGTTGGGGTTAGGGTTAGGGTTGAGTTAGGTATAGGGTTAGGGTTAGGGTTAGGGTTAGGGTTAGGGTTAGGGTTGGGGTTAGGTATAGGGTTAGGGTTAGGGTTAGGGTTAGCTTTAGGGTTGGGGTTAGGGTTAGGGTTGAGTTAGGTATAGGGTTAGGGTTAGGGTTAGGGTTGGGGTTAGGGTTAGGGTTAGGGTTAGGGTTAGGGTTAGGGTTAGGGTTGGGGTTAGGTATAGGGTTAGGGTTAGGGTTAGGGTTAGGGTTAGGGTTAGGGTTGAGTTAGGTATAGGGTTAGGGTTGGGGTTAGGGTTAGGGTTAGGGTTAGGGTTAGGGTTATGGTTGGGGTTAGGGTTAGGGTTGAGTTAGGTATAGGGTTAGGGTTAGGGTTAGGGTTGGGGTTAGGGTTAGGGTTGGGGTTAGGGTTAGGGTTAGGGTTAGGGTTAGGGTTAGGGTTAGGGTTGGGGTTAGGGTTAGGGTTAGGGTTAGGGTTAGGGTTAGGGTTAATGTTAGGGTTAGTGTTGGGGTTAGGGTTAGGGTTAGGGTTAGGGTTAGGGTTGGGGTTAGGGTTAGGGTTAGGGTTAGTGTTAGGGTTAGGGTTAGGGTTAGGGTTAGGGTTAGGGTTAGGGTTGAGTTAGGTATAGGGTTAGGGTTGGGGTTAGGGTTAGGGTTAGGGTTAGGGTTAGGGTTGGGGTTAGGGTTAGGGTTGAGTTAGGTATACGGTTAGGGTTAGGGTTAGGGTTGGGGTTAGGGTTAGGGTTAGTGTTGGGGTTAGGGTTAGGGTTAGGGTTAGGGTTAGGGTTGGGGTTAGGGTTAGGGTTGAGTTAGGTATTGGGTTAGGGTTGGGGTTAGGGTTAGGGTTAGGGTTAGGGTTAGGGTTAGGGTTAGGGTTGGGGTTAGGTATAGGGTTAGGGTTAGGGTTAGGGTTAGGGTTAGGGTTGGGGTTAGGGTTAGGGTTGAGTTAGGTATAGGGTTAGGGTTAGGGTTAGGGTTAGGGTTAGGGTTAGGGTTGAGTTAGGTATAGGGTTAGGGTTGGGGTTAGGGTTAGGGTTAGGGTTAGGGTTGGGGTTAGGGTTGGGGTTAGGGTTAGGGTTGAGTTAGGTATAGGGTTAGGGTTAGGGTTAGGGTTAGGGTTAGGGTTAGGGTTAGGATTAGGGTTGGGGTTAGGGTTAGGGTTGAGTTAGGTATAGGGTTAGGGTTAGGGTTAGGGTTCGGGTTAGGGTTAGAGTTGAGTTAGGTATAGGGTTAGGGTTGGGGTTAGGGTTAGGGTTAGGGTTAGGGTTAGGGTTGAGTTAGATATAGGGTTAGGGTTGGGGTTAGGGTTAGGGTTAGGGTTAGGGTTAGTGTTAGGGTTAGGGTTGGGGTTAGGTATAGGGTTAGGGTTAGGGTTAGGGTTAGGGTTAGGGTTGGGGTTAGGGTTAGGGTTAGGGTTGAGTTAGGTGTAGGGTTAGGGTTAGGGTTAGGGTTAGGGTTAGGGTTAGGTATAGGGTTAGGGTTAGGGTTAGGGTTAGGGTTAGGGTTAGGGTTGGGGTTAGGGTTAGGGTTGAGTTAGGTATAGGGTTAGGGTTAGGGTTAGGGTTAGGGTTAGGGTTAGGGTTGGGGTTAGGTATAGGGTTAG
>NC_139468.1:47790000-47795000 GCF_057233095.1 Heloderma suspectum
GGTTAGGTATAGGGTTAGGGTTAGGGTTAGGGTTAGGGTTGGGGTTAGGGTTAGGGTTGAGTTAGGTATAGGGTTAGGGTTAGGGTTAGGGTTGGGGTTAGGGTTAGGGTTAGGGTTAGGGTTAGGGTTGAGTTTGGTATAGGGTTAGGGTTGGGGTTAGGGTTAGGGTTAGGGTTAGGGTTAGGGTTAGGGTTGGGGTTGGGGTTAGGGTTAGGGTTGAGTTAGGTATAGGGTTAGGGTTAGGGTTAGGGTTAGTGTTAGGGTTAGGGTTAGGGTTGAGTTAGGTATAGGGTTAGGGTAGGGGTTAGGGTTAGGGTTAGGGTTAGGGTTAGGGTTAGGGTTAGGGTTAGGGTTAGGGTTAGGGTTGAGTTAGGGTTAGGGTTGGGGTTAGGGTTAGGGTTGAGTTAGGTATAGGGTTAGGGTTAGGGCTAGGGTTGGGGTTAGGGTTAGGGTTGGGGTTAGGGTTAGGGTTAGGGTTAGGGTTGAGTTAGGTATAGGGTTAGGGTTGGGGTTAGGGTTAGGGTTAGGGTTAGGGTTGGGGTTAGGGTTAGGGTTAGGGTTAGGGTTAGGGTTAGGGTTAGGGTTGGGGTTAGGGTTAGGGTTGAGTTAGGTATAGGGTTAGGTTTAGGGTTAGGGTTGGGGTTAGGGTTAGGGTTGGGGTTAGGGTTAGGGTTAGGGTTAGGGTTGGGGTTAGTGTTAGGGTTAGGGTTAGGGTTAGGGTTAGGGTTAGGGTTAGGGTTAGGGTTGGGGTTAGGTATAGGGTTAGGGTTAGGGTTAGGGTTAGGGTTAGGGTTAGGGTTAGGGTTGGGGTTAGGTATAGGGTTAGGGTTAGGGTTAGGGTTAGGGTTGGGGTTAGGGTTAGGGTTGAGTTAGGTATAGGGTTAGGGTTAGGGTTAGGGTTAGGGTTAGGGTTGAGTTAGGTATAGGGTTAGGGTTGGGGTTAGGGTTAGGGTTAGGGTTAGGGTTGGGGTTAGGGTTGGGGTTAGGGTTAGGGTTGAGTTAGGTATAGGGTTAGGGTTAGGGTTAGGGTTAGGGTTAGGGTTGGGGTTAGGGTTAGGGTTAGGGTTAGGGTTAGGGTTAGGGTTAGCGTTAGGGTTGGGGTTAGGTATAGGGTTAGGGTTAGGGTTGGGTTTAGGGTTAGGGTTAGGGTTAGGGTTAGGGTTAGGGTTGGGGTTAGGGTTAGGGTTAGGGTTAGGGTTAGGGTTAGGGTTAGGGTTAGGGTTGGGGTTATGGTTGAGTTAGGTATAGGTTTAGGGTTAGGGTTAGGGTTAGGGTTAGGTTTAGGGTTGGGGTTAGGCTAAGGGTTAGGGTTAGGGTTGAGTTAGTTATAGGGTTAGGGTTGGGGTTAGGGTTAGGGTTAGGGTTCGGGTTAGGGTTAGGGTTAGGGTTGGGGTTAGGGTTAGGGTTGAGTTAGGTATAGGGTTAGGGTTAGGGTTAGGGTTGGGGTTAGGTATAGGGTTGGGGTTAGGGTTAGGGTTAGGGTTAGGGTTAGGGTTAGGGTTAGGGTTAGGGTTAGGGTTGGGGTTAGGGTTAGGGTTGAATTAGGTATAGGGTTAGGGTTAGGGTTAGGGTTAGGGTTAGGGTTAGGGTTGAGTTAGGTATAGGGTTAGGGTTAGGGTTAGGGTTGGGGTTAGGTATAGGGTTAGGGTTAGGGTTAGGGTTGGGGTTAGGGTTAGGGTTGAGTTAGGTATAGGGTTAGGGTTAGGGTTAGGGTTAGGGTTGGGGTTAGGGTTAGGGTTAGGGTTAGGGTTAGGGTTGAGTTTGGTATAGGGTTAGGGTTGGGGTTAGGGTTAGGGTTAGGGTTAGGGTTAGGGTTAGGGTTGGGGTTGGGGTTAGGGTTAGGGTTGAGTTAGGTATAGGGTTAGGGTTAGGGTTAGGGTTAGTGTTAGGGTTAGGGTTAGGGTTGAGTTAGGTATAGGGTTAGGGTTGGGGTTAGGGTTAGGGTTAGGGTTAGGGTTAGGGTTGAGTTAGGGTTAGGGTTGGGGTTAGGGTTAGGGTTGAGTTAGGTATAGGGTTAGGGTTAGGGCTAGGGTTGGGGTTAGGGTTAGGGTTGGGGTTAGGGTTAGGGTTAGGGTTAGGGTTGAGTTAGGTATAGGGTTAGGGTTGGGGTTAGGGTTAGGGTTAGGGTTAGGGTTGGGGTTAGGGTTAGGGTTAGGGTTAGGGTTAGGGTTAGGGTTGGGGTTAGGGTTAGGGTTGAGTTAGGTATAGGGTTAGGTTTAGGGTTAGGGTTGGGGTTAGGGTTAGGGTTGGGGTTAGGGTTAGGGTTAGGGTTAGGGTTGGGGTTAGTGTTAGGGTTAGGGTTAGGGTTAGGGTTAGGGTTAGGGTTAGGGTTAGGGTTGGGGTTAGGGTTAGGGTTGAGTTAGGTATAGGGTTAGGGTTAGGGTTAGGGTTAGGGTTAGGGTTAGGGTTGGGGTTAGGTATAGGGTTAGGGTTAGGGTTAGGGTTAGCTTTAGGGTTGGGGTTAGGGTTAGGGTTGAGTTAGGTATAGGGTTAGGGTTAGGGTTAGGGTTGGGGTTAGGGTTAGGGTTAGGGTTAGGGTTAGGGTTAGGGTTGGGGTTAGGTATAGGGTTAGGGTTAGGGTTAGGGTTAGGGTTAGGGTTAGGGTTGAGTTAGGTATAGGGTTAGGGTTGGGGTTAGGGTTAGGGTTAGGGTTAGGGTTAGGGTTATGGTTGGGGTTAGGGTTAGGGTTGAGTTAGGTATAGGGTTAGGGTTAGGGTTAGGGTTGGGGTTAGGGTTAGGGTTGGGGTTAGGGTTAGGGTTAGGGTTAGGGTTAGGGTTAGGGTTAGGGTTAGGGTTAGGGTTGGGGTTAGGGTTAGGGTTAGGGTTAGGGTTAGGGTTAATGTTAGGGTTAGTGTTGGGGTTAGGGTTAGGGTTAGGGTTAGGGTTAGGGTTAGGGTTGGGGTTAGGGTTAGGGTTAGGGTTAGTGTTAGGGTTAGGGTTAGGGTTAGGGTTAGGGTTAGGGTTAGGGTTGAGTTAGGTATAGGGTTAGGGTTGGGGTTAGGGTTAGGGTTAGGGTTAGGGTTAGGGTTGGGGTTAGGGTTAGGGTTGAGTTAGGTATACGGTTAGGGTTAGGGTTAGGGTTGGGGTTAGGGTTAGGGTTAGTGTTGGGGTTGGGGTTAGGGTTAGGGTTAGGGTTAGGGTTGGGGTTAGGGTTAGGGTTGAGTTAGGTATTGGGTTAGGGTTGGGGTTAGGGTTAGGGTTAGGGTTAGGGTTAGGTTTAGGGTTGGGGTTAGGTATAGGGTTAGGGTTAGGGTTAGGGTTAGGGTTGGGGTTAGGGTTAGGGTTGAGTTAGGTATAGGGTTAGGGTTAGGGTTAGGGTTAGGGTTAGGGTTAGGGTTGAGTTAGGTATAGGGTTAGGGTTGGGGTTAGGGTTAGGGTTAGGGTTAGGGTTGGGGTTAGTGTTGGGGTTAGGGTTAGGGTTGAGTTAGGTATAGGGTTAGGGTTAGGGTTAGGGTTAGGGTAAGGGTTAGGATTAGGGTTGGGGTTAGGGTTAGGGTTGAGTTAGGTATAGGGTTAGGGTTAGGGTTAGGGTTAGGGTTAGGGTTAGGGTTAGGGTTAGAGTTGAGTTAGGTATAGGGTTAGGGTTGGGGTTAGGGTTAGGGTTAGGGTTAGGGTTAGGGTTGAGTTAGATATAGGGTTAGGGTTGGGGTTAGGGTTAGGGTTAGGGTTAGGGTTAGGGTTGGGGTTAGGGTTAGGGTTGAGTTAGGTATACGGTTAGGGTTAGGGTTAGGGTTGGGGTTAGGGTTAGGGTTAGGGTTGGGGTTAGGGTTAGGGTTAGGGTTAGGGTTAGGGTTGGGGTTAGGGTTAGGGTTGAGTTAGGTATTGGGTTAGGGTTGGGGTTAGGGTTAGGGTTAGGGTTAGGGTTAGGGTTACGGTTAGGGTTGGGGTTAGGTATAGGGTTAGGGTTAGGGTTAGGGTTAGGGTTGGGGTTAGGGTTAGGGTTGAGTTAGGTATAGGGTTAGGGTTAGGGTTAGGGTTAGGGTTAGGGTTAGGGTTGAGTTAGGTATAGGGTTAGGGTTGGGGTTAGGGTTAGGGTTAGGGTTAGGGTTGGGGTTAGGGTTGGGGTTAGGGTTAGGGTTGAGTTAGGTATAGGGTTAGGGTTAGGGTTAGGGTTAGGGTTAGGGTTAGGATTAGGGTTGGGGTTAGGGTTAGGGTTGAGTTAGGTATAGGGTTAGGGTTAGGGTTAGGGTTAGGGTTAGGGTTAGGGTTGAGTTAGGTATAGGGTTAGGGTTGGGGTTAGGGTTAGGGTTAGGGTTAGGGTTGAGTTAGATATAGGGTTAGGGTTGGGGTTAGGGTTAGGGTTAGGGTTAGGGTTAGGGTTAGGGTTGGGGTTAGGTATAGGGTTAGGGTTAGGGTTAGGGTTAGGGTTAGGGTTGGGGTTAGGGTTAGGGTTAGGGTTGAGTTAGGTGTAGGGTTAGGGTTAGGGTTAGGGTTAGGGTTAGGTATAGGGTTAGGGTTAGGGTTAGGGTTAGGGTTAGGGTTGGGGTTAGGGTTAGGGTTGAGTTAGGTATAGGGTTAGGGTTAGGGTTAGGGTTAGGGTTAGGGTTAGGGTTAGGGTTGGGGTTAGGTATAGGGTTAGGGTTAGGGTTAGGGTTAGGGTTGGGGTTAGGGTTAGGGTTGAGTTAGGTATAGGGTTAGGGTTAGGGTTAGGGTTGGGGTTAGGGTTAGGGTTAGGGTTAGGGTTAGGGTTGAGTTTGGTATAGGGTTAGGGTTGGGGTTAGGGTTAGGGTTAGGGTTAGGGTTAGGGTTAGGGTTAGGGTTAGGGTTGGGGTTGGGGTTAGGGTTAGGGTTGAGTTAGGTATAGGGTTAGGGTTAGGGTTAGGGTTAGTGTTAGGGTTAGGGTTAGGGTTGAGTTAGGTATAGGGTTAGGGTTGGGGTTAGGGTTAGGGTTAGGGTTAGGGTTAGGGTTAGGGTTAGGGTTAGGGTTGAGTTAGGGTTAGGGTTGGGGTTAGGGTTAGGGTTGAGTTAGGTATAGGGTTAGGGTTAGGGCTAGGGTTGGG
>NC_139468.1:47800000-47802500 GCF_057233095.1 Heloderma suspectum
GTTGGGGTTAGGGTTAGGGTTGAGTTAGGTATAGGGTTAGGGTTAGGGTTAGGTTTGGGGTTAGGGTTAGGGTTAGGGTTAGGGTTAGGGTTGAGTTTGGTATAGGGTTAGGGTTGGGGTTAGGGTTAGGGTTAGGGTTAGGGTTAGGGTTGGGGTTGGGGTTAGGGTTAGGGTTGAGTTAGGTATAGGGTTAGGGTTAGGGTTAGTGTTAGGGTTAGGGTTAGGGTTGAGTTAGGTATAGGGTTAGGGTTGGGGTTAGGGTTAGGGTTAGGGTTAGGGTTGAGTTAGGGTTAGGGTTGGGGTTAGGGTTAGGGTTGAGTTAGGTATAGGGTTAGGGTTAGGGCTAGGGTTGGGGTTAGGGTTAGGGTTGGGGTTAGGGTTAGGGTTAGGGTTAGGGTTGAGTTAGGTATAGGGTTAGGGTTGGGGTTAGGGTTAGGGTTAGGGTTAGGGTTGGGGTTAGGGTTAGGGTTAGGGTTAGTGTTAGGGTTAGGGTTGGGGTTAGGGTTAGGGTTGAGTTAGGTATAGGGTTAGGTTTAGGGTTAGGGTTGGGGTTAGGGTTAGGGTTGGGGTTAGGGTTAGGGTTAGGGTTAGGGTTGGGGTTAGTGTTAGGGTTAGGGTTAGGGTTAGGGTTAGGGTTAGGGTTAGGGTTAGGGTTTGGGTTGGGGTTGGGGTTGGGGTTAGGGTTAGGGTTAGGGTTAGGGTTAGGGTTGGGGTTATGGTTGGGGTTAGGGTTAGGGTTAGGGTTAGGGTTAGGGTTAGGGTTAGGGTTGAGTTAGGTATAGGGTTAGGGATGGGGTTAGGGTTAGGGTTAGGGTTAGGGTTAGGGTTAGGGTTAGGGTTGGGGTTAGGGTTAGGGTTGAGTTAGGTATAGGGTTAGGGTTAGGGTTAGGGTTAGGGTTAGGGTTAGGTTTGGGGTTAGGGTTAGGGTTAGGGTTAGGGTTAGGGTTGGGGTTAGGGTTAGGGTTAGGGTTAGGGTTAGGGTTAGGGTTAGGGTTAGGTTTAGTGTTAGGGTTGGGGTTTGGTATAGGGTTAGGGTTAGGGTTAGGGTTAGGGTTAGGGTTAGGGTTAGGGTTAGGGTTGGGGTTAGGTATAGGGTTAGGGTTAGGGTTGAGTTAGGTATAGGGTTAGGGTTGAGGTTAGGGTTAGGGTTAGGGTTAGGGTTAGGGTTGGGGTTAGGTATAGGGTTAGTGTTAGGGTTAGGGTTAGGGTTGAGTTAGGTATAGGGTTAGGGTTGGGGTTAGGGTTAGGGTTAGGGTTAGGGTTAGGGTTAGGGTTAGGGTTAGGGTTGAGTTAGGGTTAGGGTTGGGGTTAGGGTTAGGGTTGAGTTAGGTATAGGGTTAGGGTTAGGGCTAGGGTTGGGGTTAGGGTTAGGGTTGGGGTTAGGGTTAGGGTTAGGGTTAGGGTTGAGTTAGGTATAGGGTTAGGGTTGGGGTTAGGGTTAGGGTTAGGGTTAGGGTTGGGGTTAGGGTTAGGGTTAGGGTTAGGGTTAGGGTTAGGGTTAGGGTTGGGGTTAGGGTTAGGGTTGAGTTAGGTATAGGGTTAGGTTTAGGGTTAGGGTTGGGGTTAGGGTTAGGGTTGGGGTTAGGGTTAGGGTTAGGGTTAGGGTTGGGGTTAGTGTTAGGGTTAGGGTTAGGGTTAGGGTTAGGGTTAGGGTTAGGGTTAGGGTTGGGGTTAGGGTTAGGGTTGAGTTAGGTATAGGGTTAGGGTTAGGGTTAGGGTTAGGGTTAGGGTTAGTGTTGGGGTTAGGTATAGGGTTAGGGTTAGGGTTAGGGTTAGCTTTAGGGTTGGGGTTAGGGTTAGGGTTGAGTTAGGTATAGGGTTAGGGTTAGGGTTAGGGTTGGGGTTAGGGTTAGGGTTAGGGTTAGGGTTAGGGTTAGGGTTAGGGTTGGGGTTAGGTATAGGGTTAGGGTTAGGGTTAGGGTTAGGGTTAGGGTTAGGGTTGAGTTAGGTATAGGGTTAGGGTTGGGGTTAGGGTTAGGGTTAGGGTTAGGGTTAGGGTTATGGTTGGGGTTAGGGTTAGGGTTGAGTTAGGTATAGGGTTAGGGTTAGGGTTAGGGTTGGGGTTAGGGTTAGGGTTGGGGTTAGGGTTAGGGTTAGGGTTAGGGTTAGGGTTGGGGTTAGGGTTAGGGTTAGGGTTAGGGTTAGGGTTAGGGTTAATGTTAGGGTTAGTGTTGGGGTTAGGGTTAGGGTTAGGGTTAGGGTTAGGGTTGGGGTTAGGGTTAGGGTTAGGGTTAGTGTTAGGGTTAGGGTTAGGGTTAGGGTTAGGGTTAGGGTTAGGGTTGAGTTAGGTATAGGGTTAGGGTTGGGGTTAGGGTTAGGGTTAGGGTTAGGGTTGGGGTTAGGGTTAGGGTTGAGTTAGGTATACGGTTAGGGTTAGGGTTAGGGTTGGGGTTAGGGTTAGGGTTAGTGTTGGGGTTAGGGTTAGGGTTAGGATTAGGGTTAGGGTTGGGGTTAGGGTTAGGGTTGAGTTAGGTATTGGGTTAGGGTTGGGGTTAGGGTT
>NC_139468.1:48255000-48257500 GCF_057233095.1 Heloderma suspectum
GGTTAGGGTTAGGGTTAGGGTTGGGGTTAGGGTTAGGGTTAGTGTTGGGGTTAGGGTTAGGGTTAGGGTTAGGGTTAGGGTTGGGGTTAGGGTTAGGGTTGAGTTAGGTATTGGGTTAGGGTTGGGGTTAGGGTTAGGGTTAGGGTTAGGGTTAGGGTTAGGGTTAGGGTTGGGGTTAGGTATAGGGTTAGGGTTAGGGTTAGGGTTAGGGTTAGGGTTGGGGTTAGGGTTAGGGTTGAGTTAGGTATAGGGTTAGGGTTAGGGTTAGGGTTAGGGTTAGGGTTAGGGTTGAGTTAGGTATAGGGTTAGGGTTGGGGTTAGGGTTAGGGTTAGGGTTAGGGTTGGGGTTAGGGTTGGGGTTAGGGTTAGGGTTGAGTTAGGTATAGGGTTAGGGTTAGGGTTAGGGTTAGGGTTAGGGTTAGGGTTAGGATTAGGGTTGGGGTTAGGGTTAGGGTTGAGTTAGGTATAGGGTTAGGGTTAGGGTTAGGGTTAGGGTTAGGGTTAGGGTTAGAGTTGAGTTAGGTATAGGGTTAGGGTTGGGGTTAGGGTTAGGGTTAGGGTTAGGGTTAGGGTTGAGTTAGATATAGGGTTAGGGTTGGGGTTAGGGTTAGGGTTAGGGTTAGGGTTGGGGTTAGGGTTAGGGTTGAGTTAGGTATACGGTTAGGGTTAGGGTTAGGGTTGGGGTTAGGGTTAGGGTTAGGGTTGGGGTTAGGGTTAGGGTTAGGGTTAGGGTTAGGGTTGGGGTTAGGGTTAGGGTTGAGTTAGGTATTGGGTTAGGGTTGGGGTTAGGGTTAGGGTTAGGGTTAGGGTTAGGGTTAGGGTTAGGGTTGGGGTTAGGTATAGGGTTAGGGTTAGGGTTAGGGTTAGGGTTGGGGTTAGGGTTAGGGTTGAGTTAGGTATAGGGTTAGGGTTAGGGTTAGGGTTAGGGTTAGGGTTGAGTTAGGTATAGGGTTAGGGTTGGGGTTAGGGTTAGGGTTAGGGTTAGGGTTGGGGTTAGGGTTGGGGTTAGGGTTAGGGTTGAGTTAGGTATAGGGTTAGGGTTAGGGTTAGGGTTAGGGTTAGGGTTAGGATTAGGGTTGGGGTTAGGGTTAGGGTTGAGTTAGGTATAGGGTTAGGGTTAGGGTTAGGGTTAGGGTTAGGGTTAGGGTTGAGTTAGGTATAGGGTTAGGGTTGGGGTTAGGGTTAGGGTTAGGGTTAGGGTTGAGTTAGATATAGGGTTAGGGTTGGGGTTAGGGTTAGGGTTAGGGTTAGGGTTAGGGTTAGGGTTGGGGTTAGGTATAGGGTTAGGGTTAGGGTTAGGGTTAGGGTTAGGGTTAGGGTTGGGGTTAGGGTTAGGGTTAGGGTTGAGTTAGGTGTAGGGTTAGGGTTAGGGTTAGGGTTAGGGTTAGGGTTAGGTATAGGGTTAGGGTTAGGGTTAGGGTTAGGGTTGGGGTTAGGGTTAGGGTTGAGTTAGGTATAGGGTTAGGGTTAGGGTTAGGGTTAGGGTTAGGGTTAGGGTTAGGGTTAGGGTTGGGGTTAGGTATAGGGTTAGGGTTAGGGTTAGGGTTAGGGTTGGGGTTAGGGTTAGGGTTGAGTTAGGTATAGGGTTAGGGTTAGGGTTAGGGTTGGGGTTAGGGTTAGGGTTAGGGTTAGGGTTAGGGTTGAGTTTGGTATAGGGTTAGGGTTGGGGTTAGGGTTAGGGTTAGGGTTAGGGTTAGGGTTAGGGTTGGGGTTGGGGTTAGGGTTAGGGTTGAGTTAGGTATAGGGTTAGGGTTAGGGTTAGGGTTAGTGTTAGGGTTAGGGTTAGGGTTGAGTTAGGTATAGGGTTAGGGTTGGGGTTAGGGTTAGGGTTAGGGTTAGGGTTAGGGTTAGGGTTAGGGTTGAGTTAGGGTTAGGGTTGGGGTTAGGGTTAGGGTTGAGTTAGGTATAGGGTTAGGGTTAGGGCTAGGGTTGGGGTTAGGGTTAGGGTTGGGGTTAGGGTTAGGGTTAGGGTTAGGGTTGAGTTAGGTATAGGGTTAGGGTTGGGGTTAGGGTTAGGGTTAGGGTTAGGGTTGGGGTTAGGGTTGGGGTTAGGGTTAGGGTTAGGGTTAGGGTTGAGTTAGGTATAGGGTTAGGGTTAGGGTTAGGGTTAGTGTTAGGGTTAGGGTTAGGGTTGAGTTAGGTATAGGGTTAGGGTTGGGGTTAGGGTTAGGGTTAGGGTTAGGGTTAGGGTTAGGGTTAGGGTTGAGTTAGGGTTAGGGTTGGGGTTAGGGTTAGGGTTGAGTTAGGTATAGGGTTAGGGTTAGGGCTAGGGTTGGGGTTAGGGTTAGGGTTGGGGTTAGGGTTAGGGTTAGGGTTAGGGTTGAGTTAGGTATAGGGTTAGGGTTGGGGTTAGGGTTAGGGTTAGGGTTAGGGTTGGGGTTAGGGTTGGGGTTAGGGTTAGGGTTGAGTTAGGTATAGGGTTAGGGTTAGGGTTAGGGTTAGGGTTAGGGTTAGGATTAGGGTTGGGGTTAGGGTTAGGGTTGAGTTAGGTATAGGGTTA
>NC_139468.1:48262500-48265000 GCF_057233095.1 Heloderma suspectum
ATATAGGGTTAGGGTTGGGGTTAGGGTTAGGGTTAGGGTTAGGGTTAGGGTTGGGGTTAGGGTTAGGGTTGAGTTAGGTATACGGTTAGGGTTAGGGTTAGGGTTGGGGTTAGGGTTAGGGTTAGGGTTGGGGTTAGGGTTAGGGTTAGGGTTAGGGTTAGGGTTGGGGTTAGGGTTAGGGTTGAGTTAGGTATTGGGTTAGGGTTGGGGTTAGGGTTAGGGTTAGGGTTAGGGTTAGGGTTAGGGTTAGGGTTGGGGTTAGGTATAGGGTTAGGGTTAGGGTTAGGGTTAGGGTTGGGGTTAGGGTTAGGGTTGAGTTAGGTATAGGGTTAGGGTTAGGGTTAGGGTTAGGGTTAGGGTTAGGGTTGAGTTAGGTATAGGGTTAGGGTTGGGGTTAGGGTTAGGGTTAGGGTTAGGGTTGGGGTTAGGGTTGGGGTTAGGGTTAGGGTTGAGTTAGGTATAGGGTTAGGGTTAGGGTTAGGGTTAGGGTTAGGGTTAGGATTAGGGTTGGGGTTAGGGTTAGGGTTGAGTTAGGTATAGGGTTAGGGTTAGGGTTAGGGTTAGGGTTAGGGTTAGGGTTGAGTTAGGTATAGGGTTAGGGTTGGGGTTAGGGTTAGGGTTAGGGTTAGGGTTGAGTTAGATATAGGGTTAGGGTTGGGGTTAGGGTTAGGGTTAGGGTTAGGGTTAGGGTTAGGGTTGGGGTTAGGTATAGGGTTAGGGTTAGGGTTAGGGTTAGGGTTAGGGTTAGGGTTGGGGTTAGGGTTAGGGTTAGGGTTGAGTTAGGTGTAGGGTTAGGGTTAGGGTTAGGGTTAGGGTTAGGGTTAGGGTTAGGTATAGGGTTAGGGTTAGGGTTAGGGTTAGGGTTGGGGTTAGGGTTAGGGTTGAGTTAGGTATAGGGTTAGGGTTAGGGTTAGGGTTAGGGTTAGGGTTAGGGTTGGGGTTAGGTATAGGGTTAGGGTTAGGGTTAGGGTTAGGGTTGGGGTTAGGGTTAGGGTTGAGTTAGGTATAGGGTTAGGGTTAGGGTTAGGGTTGGGGTTAGGGTTAGGGTTAGGGTTAGGGTTAGGGTTGAGTTTGGTATAGGGTTAGGGTTGGGGTTAGGGTTAGGGTTAGGGTTAGGGTTAGGGTTAGGGTTGGGGTTGGGGTTAGGGTTAGGGTTGAGTTAGGTATAGGGTTAGGGTTAGGGTTAGGGTTAGTGTTAGGGTTAGGGTTAGGGTTGAGTTAGGTATAGGGTTAGGGTTGGGGTTAGGGTTAGGGTTAGGGTTAGGGTTAGGGTTAGGGTTAGGGTTGAGTTAGGGTTAGGGTTGGGGTTAGGGTTAGGGTTGAGTTAGGTATAGGGTTAGGGTTAGGGCTAGGGTTGGGGTTAGGGTTAGGGTTGGGGTTAGGGTTAGGGTTAGGGTTAGGGTTGAGTTAGGTATAGGGTTAGGGTTGGGGTTAGGGTTAGGGTTAGGGTTAGGGTTGGGGTTAGGGTTGGGGTTAGGGTTAGGGTTAGGGTTAGGGTTGAGTTAGGTATAGGGTTAGGGTTAGGGTTAGGGTTAGTGTTAGGGTTAGGGTTAGGGTTGAGTTAGGTATAGGGTTAGGGTTGGGGTTAGGGTTAGGGTTAGGGTTAGGGTTAGGGTTAGGGTTAGGGTTGAGTTAGGGTTAGGGTTGGGGTTAGGGTTAGGGTTGAGTTAGGTATAGGGTTAGGGTTAGGGCTAGGGTTGGGGTTAGGGTTAGGGTTGGGGTTAGGGTTAGGGTTAGGGTTAGGGTTGAGTTAGGTATAGGGTTAGGGTTGGGGTTAGGGTTAGGGTTAGGGTTAGGGTTGGGGTTAGGGTTGGGGTTAGGGTTAGGGTTGAGTTAGGTATAGGGTTAGGGTTAGGGTTAGGGTTAGGGTTAGGGTTAGGATTAGGGTTGGGGTTAGGGTTAGGGTTGAGTTAGGTATAGGGTTAGGGTTAGGGTTAGGGTTAGGGTTAGGGTTAGGGTTGAGTTAGGTATAGGGTTAGGGTTGGGGTTAGGGTTAGGGTTAGGGTTAGGGTTGAGTTAGATATAGGGTTAGGGTTGGGGTTAGGGTTAGGGTTAGGGTTAGGGTTAGGGTTAGGGTTGGGGTTAGGTATAGGGTTAGGGTTAGGGTTAGGGTTAGGGTTAGGGTTAGGGTTGGGGTTAGGGTTAGGGTTAGGGTTGAGTTAGGTGTAGGGTTAGGGTTAGGGTTAGGGTTAGGGTTAGGGTTAGGGTTAGGTATAGGGTTAGGGTTAGGGTTAGGGTTAGGGTTAGGGTTGGGGTTAGGGTTAGGGTTGAGTTAGGTATAGGGTTAGGGTTAGGGTTAGGGTTAGGGTTAGGGTTAGGGTTAGGGTTGGGGTTAGGTATAGGGTTAGGGTTAGGGTTAGGGTTAGGGTTGGGGTTAGGGTTAGGGTTGAGTTAGGTATAGGGTTAGGGTTAGGGTTAGGGTTGGGGTTAGGGTTAGGGTTAGGGTTAGGGTTAGGGTTGAGTTTGGTATAGGGTTAGGGTTGGGGTTAGGGTTAGGGTT
>NC_139468.1:48305000-48307500 GCF_057233095.1 Heloderma suspectum
TGGGGTTAGGGTTAGGGTTGGGGTTAGGGTTAGGGTTAGGGTTAGGGTTGGGGTTAGTGTTAGGGTTAGGGTTAGGGTTAGGGTTAGGGTTAGGGTTAGGGTTGGGGTTAGGGTTAGGGTTGAGTTAGGTATAGGGTTAGGGTTAGGGTTAGGGTTAGGGTTAGGGTTAGGGTTGGGGTTAGGTATAGGGTTAGGGTTAGGGTTAGGGTTAGCTTTAGGGTTGGGGTTAGGGTTAGGGTTGAGTTAGGTATAGGGTTAGGGTTAGGGTTAGGGTTGGGGTTAGGGTTAGGGTTAGGGTTAGGGTTAGGGTTGGGGTTAGGTATAGGGTTAGGGTTAGGGTTAGGGTTAGGGTTAGGGTTAGGGTTAGGGTTGAGTTAGGTATAGGGTTAGGGTTGGGGTTAGGGTTAGGGTTAGGGTTAGGGTTAGGGTTATGGTTGGGGTTAGGGTTAGGGTTGAGTTAGGTATAGGGTTAGGGTTAGGGTTAGGGTTGGGGTTAGGGTTAGGGTTGGGGTTAGGGTTAGGGTTAGGGTTAGGGTTAGGGTTAGGGTTGGGGTTAGGGTTAGGGTTAGGGTTAGGGTTAATGTTAGGGTTAGTGTTGGGGTTAGGGTTAGGGTTAGGGTTAGGGTTAGGGTTGGGGTTAGGGTTAGGGTTAGGGTTAGTGTTAGGGTTAGGGTTAGGGTTAGGGTTAGGGTTAGGGTTGAGTTAGGTATAGGGTTAGGGTTGGGGTTAGGGTTAGGGTTAGGGTTAGGGTTGGGGTTAGGGTTAGGGTTGAGTTAGGTATACGGTTAGGGTTAGGGTTAGGGTTGGGGTTAGGGTTAGGGTTAGTGTTGGGGTTAGGGTTAGGGTTAGGGTTAGGGTTAGGGTTGGGGTTAGGGTTAGGGTTGAGTTAGGTATTGGGTTAGGGTTGGGGTTAGGGTTAGGGTTAGGGTTAGGGTTAGGGTTAGGGTTGGGGTTAGGTATAGGGTTAGGGTTAGGGTTAGGGTTAGGGTTAGGGTTGGGGTTAGGGTTAGGGTTGAGTTAGGTATAGGGTTAGGGTTAGGGTTAGGGTTAGGGTTAGGGTTAGGGTTGAGTTAGGTATAGGGTTAGGGTTGGGGTTAGGGTTAGGGTTAGGGTTAGGGTTGGGGTTAGGGTTGGGGTTAGGGTTAGGGTTGAGTTAGGTATAGGGTTAGGGTTAGGGTTAGGGTTAGGGTTAGGGTTAGGGTTAGGGTTAGGGTTAGGATTAGGGTTGGGGTTAGGGTTAGGGTTGAGTTAGGTATAGGGTTAGGGTTAGGGTTAGGGTTAGGGTTAGGGTTAGGGTTAGAGTTGAGTTAGGTATAGGGTTAGGGTTGGGGTTAGGGTTAGGGTTAGGGTTAGGGTTAGGGTTGAGTTAGATATAGGGTTAGGGTTGGGGTTAGGGTTAGGGTTAGGGTTAGGGTTAGGGTTGGGGTTAGGGTTAGGGTTGAGTTAGGTATACGGTTAGGGTTAGGGTTAGGGTTGGGGTTAGGGTTAGGGTTAGGGTTGGGGTTAGGGTTAGGGTTAGGGTTAGGGTTAGGGTTGGGGTTAGGGTTAGGGTTGAGTTAGGTATTGGGTTAGGGTTGGGGTTAGGGTTAGGGTTAGGGTTAGGGTTAGGGTTGGGGTTAGGTATAGGGTTAGGGTTAGGGTTAGGGTTAGGGTTGGGGTTAGGGTTAGGGTTGAGTTAGGTATAGGGTTAGGGTTAGGGTTAGGGTTAGGGTTGAGTTAGGTATAGGGTTAGGGATGGGGTTAGGGTTAGGGTTAGGGTTAGGGTTGGGGTTAGAGTTGGGGTTAGGGTTAGGGTTGAGTTAGGTATAGGGTTAGGGTTAGGGTTAGGGTTAGGGTTAGGGTTAGGATTAGGGTTGGGGTTAGGGTTAGGGTTGAGTTAGGTATAGGGTTAGGGTTAGGGTTAGGGTTAGGGTTAGGGTTAGGGTTGAGTTAGGTATAGGGTTAGGGTTGGGGTTAGGGTTAGGGTTAGGGTTAGGGTTGAGTTAGATATAGGGTTAGGGTTGGGGTTAGGGTTAGGGTTAGGGTTAGGGTTAGGGTTAGGGTTGGGGTTAGGTATAGGGTTAGGGTTAGGGTTAGGGTTAGGGTTAGGGTTAGGGTTGGGGTTAGGGTTAGGGTTAGGGTTGAGTTAGGTGTAGGGTTAGGGTTAGGGTTAGGGTTAGGGTTAGGGTTAGGTATAGGGTTAGGGTTAGGGTTAGGGTTAGGGTTGGGGTTAGGGTTAGGGTTGAGTTAGGTATAGGGTTAGGGTTAGGGTTAGGGTTAGGGTTAGGGTTAGGGTTGGGGTTAGGTATAGGGTTAGGGTTAGGGTTAGGGTTAGGGTTGGGGTTAGGGTTAGGGTTGAGTTAGGTATAGGGTTAGGGTTAGGGTTAGGGTTGGGGTTAGGGTTAGGGTTAGGGTTAGGGTTAGGGTTGAGTTTGGTATAGGGTTAGGGTTGGGGTTAGGGTTAGGGTTAGGGTTAGGGTTAGGGTTAGGGTTGGGGTTGGGGTTAGGGTTAGGGTTGAGT
>NC_139468.1:48407500-48410000 GCF_057233095.1 Heloderma suspectum
GTTGGGGTTAGGGTTAGGGTTAGGGTTAGGGTTAGGGTTAGGGTTAGGGTTGGGGTTAGGGTTAGGGTTGAGTTAGGTATAGGGTTAGGTTTAGGGTTAGGGTTGGGGTTAGGGTTAGGGTTGGGGTTAGGGTTAGGGTTAGGGTTAGGGTTGGGGTTAGTGTTAGGGTTAGGGTTAGGGTTAGGGTTAGGGTTAGGGTTAGGGTTGGGGTTAGGGTTAGGGTTGAGTTAGGTATAGGGTTAGGGTTAGGGTTAGGGTTAGGGTTAGGGTTAGGGTTGGGGTTAGGTATAGGGTTAGGGTTAGGGTTAGGGTTAGCTTTAGGGTTGGGGTTAGGGTTAGGGTTGAGTTAGGTATAGGGTTAGGGTTAGGGTTAGGGTTGGGGTTAGGGTTAGGGTTAGGGTTAGGGTTAGGGTTGGGGTTAGGGTTAGGGTTGAGTTAGGTATACGGTTAGGGTTAGGGTTAGGGTTGGGGTTAGGGTTAGGGTTAGTGTTGGGGTTAGGGTTAGGGTTAGGGTTAGGGTTAGGGTTGGGGTTAGGGTTAGGGTTGAGTTAGGTATTGGGTTAGGGTTGGGGTTAGGGTTAGGGTTAGGGTTAGGGTTAGGGTTAGGGTTAGGGTTGGGGTTAGGTATAGGGTTAGGGTTAGGGTTAGGGTTAGGGTTGGGGTTAGGGTTAGGGTTGAGTTAGGTATAGGGTTAGGGTTAGGGTTAGGGTTAGGGTTAGGGTTAGGGTTAGGGTTGAGTTAGGTATAGGGTTAGGGTTGGGGTTAGGGTTAGGGTTAGGGTTAGGGTTGGGGTTAGGGTTGGGGTTAGGGTTAGGGTTGAGTTAGGTATAGGGTTAGGGTTAGGGTTAGGGTTAGGGTTAGGGTTAGGGTTAGGATTAGGGTTGGGGTTAGGGTTAGGGTTGAGTTAGGTATAGGGTTAGGGTTAGGGTTAGGGTTAGGGTTAGGGTTAGGGTTAGAGTTGAGTTAGGTATAGGGTTAGGGTTGGGGTTAGGGTTAGGGTTAGGGTTAGGGTTAGGGTTGAGTTAGATATAGGGTTAGGGTTGGGGTTAGGGTTAGGGTTAGGGTTAGGGTTAGGGTTGGGGTTAGGGTTAGGGTTGAGTTAGGTATACGGTTAGGGTTAGGGTTAGGGTTGGGGTTAGGGTTAGGGTTAGGGTTGGGGTTAGGGTTAGGGTTAGGGTTAGGGTTAGGGTTGGGGTTAGGGTTAGGGTTGAGTTAGGTATTGGGTTAGGGTTGGGGTTAGGGTTAGGGTTAGGGTTAGGGTTAGGGTTAGGGTTGGGGTTAGGTATAGGGTTAGGGTTAGGGTTAGGGTTAGGGTTGGGGTTAGGGTTAGGGTTGAGTTAGGTATAGGGTTAGGGTTAGGGTTAGGGTTAGGGTTAGGGTTAGGGTTGAGTTAGGTATAGGGTTAGGGTTGGGGTTAGGGTTAGGGTTAGGGTTAGGGTTGGGGTTAGGGTTGGGGTTAGGGTTAGGGTTGAGTTAGGTATAGGGTTAGGGTTAGGGTTAGGGTTAGGGTTAGGGTTAGGATTAGGGTTGGGGTTAGGGTTAGGGTTGAGTTAGGTATAGGGTTAGGGTTAGGGTTAGGGTAGGGTTAGGGTAAGGGTTGAGTTAGGTATAGGGTTAGGGTTGGGGTTAGGGTTAGGGTTAGGGTTAGGGTTAGGGTTGAGTTAGATATAGGGTTAGGGTTGGGGTTAGGGTTAGGGTTAGGGTTAGGGTTAGGGTTGGGGTTAGGTATAGGGTTAGGGTTAGGGTTAGGGTTAGGGTTAGGGTTAGGGTTGGGGTTAGGGTTAGGGTTAGGGTTGAGTTAGGTGTAGGGTTAGGGTTAGGGTTAGGGTTAGGGTTAGGGTTAGGTATAGGGTTAGGGTTAGGGTTAGGGTTAGGGTTAGGGTTGGGGTTAGGGTTAGGGTTGAGTTAGGTATAGGGTTAGGGTTAGGGTTAGGGTTAGGGTTAGGGTTAGGGTTAGGGTTGGGGTTAGGTATAGGGTTAGGGTTAGGGTTAGGGTTAGGGTTGGGGTTAGGGTTAGGGTTGAGTTAGGTATAGGGTTAGGGTTAGGGTTAGGGTTGGGGTTAGGGTTAGGGTTAGGGTTAGGGTTAGGGTTGAGTTTGGTATAGGGTTAGGGTTGGGGTTAGGGTTAGGGTTAGGGTTAGGGTTAGGGTTAGGGTTGGGGTTGGGGTTAGGGTTAGGGTTGAGTTAGGTATAGGGTTAGGGTTAGGGTTAGGGTTAGTGTTAGGGTTAGGGTTAGGGTTGAGTTAGGTATAGGGTTAGGGTTGGGGTTAGGGTTAGGGTTAGGGTTAGGGTTAGGGTTAGGGTTGAGTTAGGGTTAGGGTTGGGGTTAGGGTTAGGGTTGAGTTAGGTATAGGGTTAGGGTTAGGGCTAGGGTTGGGGTTAGGGTTAGGGTTGGGGTTAGGGTTAGGGTTAGGGTTAGGGTTGAGTTAGGTATAGGGTTAGGGTTGGGGTTAGGGTTAGGGTTAGGGTTAGGGTTGGGGTTAGGGTTAGGGTTAGGGTT
>NC_139468.1:48565000-48567500 GCF_057233095.1 Heloderma suspectum
GGGTTGAGTTAGGTATAGGGTTAGGGTTAGGGTTGGGGTTAGGGTTAGGGTTAGGGATAGGGTTAGGGTTGAGTTTGGTATAGGGTTAGGGTTGGGGTTAGGGTTAGGGTTAGGGTTAGGGTTAGGGTTAGGGTTAGGGTTAGGGTTGGGGTTGGGGTTAGGGTTAGGGTTGAGTTAGGTATAGGGTTAGGTTTAGGGTTAGGGTTGGGGTTAGGGTTAGGGTTGGGGTTAGGGTTGGGGTTGGGGTTAGGGTTAGGGTAAGGGTTAGGGTTAGGGTTAGGGTTAGGGTTGAGTTAGGTATAGGGTTAGGGATGGGGTTAGGGTTAGGGTTAGGGTTAGGGTTGGGGTTAGGGTTAGGGTTGAGTTAGGTATAGGGTTAGGGTTAGGGTTAGGGTTAGGGTTATGTTTGGGGTTAGGGTTAGGGTTAGGGTTAGGGTTAGGGTTGGGGTTAGGGTTAGGGTTAGGGTTAGGGTTAGGGTTAGGGTTAGGGTTAGGTTTAGTGTTAGGGTTGGGGTTTGGTATAGGGTTAGGGTTAGGGTTAGGGTTAGGGTTAGGGTTAGGGTTGGGGTTAGGGTTAGGGTTAGGGTTAGGGTTAGGGTTAGGGTTAGGGTTAGGGTTGGGGTTGGGGTTGGGGTTAGGGTTAGGGTTAGGGTTAGGGTTAGGGTTGGGGTTAGGGTTGGGGTTAGGGTTAGGGTAAGGGTTAGGGTTAGGGTTAGGGTTAGGGTTAGGGTTGAGTTAGGTATAGGGTTAGGGATGGGGTTAGGGTTAGGGTTAGGGTTAGGGTTAGGGTTAGGGTTAGGGTTGGGGTTAGGGTTAGGGTTGAGTTAGGTATAGGGTTAGGGTTAGGGTTAGGGTTAGGGTTAGGGTTATGTTTGGGGTTAGGGTTAGGGTTAGGGTTAGGGTTAGGGTTGGGGTTGGGGTTAGGGTTAGGGTTAGGGTTAGGGTTAGGGTTAGGTTTAGTGTTAGGGTTGGGGTTTGGTATAGGGTTAGGGTTAGGGTTAGGGTTAGGGTTAGGGTTAGGGTTAGGTATAGGGTTAGGGTTAGGGTTGAGTTAGGTATAGGGTTAGGGTTGAGGTTAGGGTTAGGGTTAGGGTTAGGGTTAGGGTTGGGGTTAGGTATAGGGTTAGGGTTAGGGTTAGGGTTAGGGTTAGGGTTAGGGTTAGGGTTAGGGTTAGGGTTGGGGTTAGGGTTAGGGTTAGGGTTAGGGTTGGGGTTAGGGTTGAGTTAGGTATAGGGTTAGGGTTGGGGTTAGGGTTAGGGTTAGGGTTAGGGTTAGGGTTAGGGTTAGGGTTGGGGTTAGGGTTAGGGTTGAGTTAGGTATAGGGTTAGGGTTAGGGTTAGGGTTAGGGTTAGGGTTAGGGTTAGGGTTAGGGTTGGGGTTAGGGTTAGGGTTGAGTTAGGTATAGGGTTAGGGTTAGGGTTAGGGTTAGGGTTAGGGTTAGGTTTGGGGTTAGGGTTAGGGTTAGGGTTAGGGTTGGGGTTAGGGTTAGGGTTAGGGTTAGGGTTAGGGTTAGGGTTAGGGTTAGGTTTAGTGTTAGGGTTGGGGTTTGGTATAGGGTTAGGGTTAGGGTTAGGGTTAGGGTTAGGGTTAGGGTTAGGGTTGGGGTTAGGTATAGGGTTAGGGTTAGGGTTGATTTAGGTATAGGGTTAGGGTTGAGGTTAGGGTTAGGGTTAGGGTTAGGGTTAGGGTTGGGGTTAGGTATAGGGTTAGGGTTAGGGTTAGGGTTAGGGTTAGGGTTAGGGTTAGGGTTAGGGTTAGGGTTGGGGTTAGGGTTAGGGTTAGGGTTAGGGTTGGGGTTAGGGTTGAGTTAGGTATAGGGTTAGGGTTGGGGTTAGGGTTAGGGTTAGGGTTAGGGTTAGGGTTAGGGTTAGGGTTAGGGTTAGGGTTAGGGTTAGGGTTGGGGTTAGGGTTAGGGTTGAGTTAGGTATACGGTTAGGGTTAGGGTTGGGGTTGGGGTTAGGGTTAGGGTTAGGGTTGGGGTTAGGGTTAGGGTTAGGGTTAGGGTTAGGGTTAGGGTTGGGGTTAGGGTTAGGGTTGAGTTAGGTATTGGGTTAGGGTTGGGGTTAGGGTTAGGGTTAGGGTTAGGGTTAGGGTTAGGGTTAGGGTTAGGGTTGGGGTTAGGTATAGGGTTAGGGTTAGGGTTAGGGTTAGGGTTAGGGTTAGGGTTGGGGTTAGGGTTAGGGTTGAGTTAGGTATAGGGTTAGGGTTAGGGTTAGGGTTAGGGTTAGGGTTAGGGTTGGGGTTAGGGTTAGGGTTAGGGTTGAGTTAGGTGTAGGGTTAGGGTTAGGGTTAGGGTTAGGGTTAGGTATAGGGTTAGGGTTAGGGTTAGGGTTAGGGTTAGGGTTAGGGTTGGGGTTAGGGTTAGGGTTGAGTTAGGTATAGGGTTAGGGTTAGGGTTAGGGTTAGGGTTAGGGTTAGGGTTAGGGTTGGGGTTAGGTATAGGGTTAGGGTTAGGGTTAGGGTTAGGGTTGGGGTTAGGGTTAGGGTTGAGTTAGGTAT
>NC_139468.1:48965000-48967500 GCF_057233095.1 Heloderma suspectum
TAGGTATAGGGTTAGGGTTAGGGCTAGGGTTGGGGTTAGGGTTAGGGTTGGGGTTAGGGTTAGGGTTAGGGTTAGGGTTGAGTTAGGTATAGGGTTAGGGTTGGGGTTAGGGTTAGGGTTAGGGTTAGGGTTGGGGTTAGGGTTAGGGTTAGGGTTAGGGTTAGGGTTAGGGTTAGGGTTGGGGTTAGGGTTAGGGTTGAGTTAGGTATAGGGTTAGGTTTAGGGTTAGGGTTGGGGTTAGGGTTAGGGTTGGGGTTAGGGTTAGGGTTAGGGTTAGGGTTGGGGTTAGTGTTAGGGTTAGGGTTAGGGTTAGGGTTAGGGTTAGGGTTAGGGTTAGGGTTAGGGTTGGGGTTAGGGTTAGGGTTGAGTTAGGTATAGGGTTAGGGTTAGGGTTAGGGTTAGGGTTAGGGTTAGGGTTGGGGTTAGGTATAGGGTTAGGGTTAGGGTTAGGGTTAGCTTTAGGGTTGGGGTTAGGGTTAGGGTTGAGTTAGGTATAGGGTTAGGGTTAGGGTTAGGGTTGGGGTTAGGGTTAGGGTTAGGGTTAGGGTTAGGGTTGGGGTTAGGTATAGGGTTAGGGTTAGGGTTAGGGTTAGGGTTAGGGTTAGGGTTGAGTTAGGTATAGGGTTAGGGTTGGGGTTAGGGTTAGGGTTAGGGTTAGGGTTAGGGTTATGGTTGGGGTTAGGGTTAGGGTTGAGTTAGGTATAGGGTTAGGGTTAGGGTTAGGGTTGGGGTTAGGGTTAGGGTTGGGGTTAGGGTTAGGGTTAGGGTTAGGGTTAGGGTTAGGGTTAGGGTTAGGGTTGGGGTTAGGGTTAGGGTTAGGGTTAGGGTTAGGGTTAATGTTAGGGTTAGTGTTGGGGTTAGGGTTAGGGTTAGGGTTAGGGTTAGGGTTAGGGTTGGGGTTAGGGTTAGGGTTAGGGTTAGTGTTAGGGTTAGGGTTAGGGTTAGGGTTAGGGTTAGGGTTAGGGTTGAGTTAGGTATAGGGTTAGGGTTGGGGTTAGGGTTAGGGTTAGGGTTAGGGTTAGGGTTGGGGTTAGGGTTAGGGTTGAGTTAGGTATACGGTTAGGGTTAGGGTTAGGGTTGGGGTTAGGGTTAGGGTTAGTGTTGGGGTTGGGGTTAGGGTTAGGGTTAGGGTTAGGGTTGGGGTTAGGGTTAGGGTTGAGTTAGGTATTGGGTTAGGGTTGGGGTTAGGGTTAGGGTTAGGGTTAGGGTTATGGTTAGGTTTAGGGTTGGGGTTAGGTATAGGGTTAGGGTTAGGGTTAGGGTTAGGGTTGGGGTTAGGGTTAGGGTTGAGTTAGGTATAGGGTTAGGGTTAGGGTTAGGGTTAGGGTTAGGGTTAGGGTTAGGGTTAGGGTTGAGTTAGGTATAGGGTTAGGGTTGGGGTTAGGGTTAGGGTTAGGGTTAGGGTTGGGGTTAGGGTTGGGGTTAGGGTTAGGGTTGAGTTAGGTATAGGGTTAGGGTTAGGGTTAGGGTTAGGGTTAGGATTAGGGTTGGGGTTAGGGTTAGGGTTGAGTTAGGTATAGGGTTAGGGTTAGGGTTAGGGTTAGGGTTAGGGTTAGGGTTAGAGTTGAGTTAGGTATAGGGTTAGGGTTGGGGTTAGGGTTAGGGTTAGGGTTAGGGTTAGGGTTGAGTTAGATATAGGGTTAGGGTTGGGGTTAGGGTTAGGGTTAGGGTTAGGGTTAGGGTTGGGGTTAGGGTTAGGGTTGAGTTAGGTATACGGTTAGGGTTAGGGTTAGGGTTGGGGTTAGGGTTAGGGTTAGGGTTGGGGTTAGGGTTAGGGTTAGGGTTAGGGTTAGGGTTGGGGTTAGGGTTAGGGTTGAGTTAGGTATTGGGTTAGGGTTGGGGTTAGGGTTAGGGTTAGGGTTAGGGTTACGGTTAGGGTTGGGGTTAGGTATAGGGTTAGGGTTAGGGTTAGGGTTGGGGTTAGGGTTAGGGTTGAGTTAGGTATAGGGTTAGGGTTAGGGTTAGGGTTAGGGTTAGGGTTGAGTTAGGTATAGGGTTAGGGTTGGGGTTAGGGTTAGGGTTAGGGTTAGGGTTGGGGTTAGGGTTGGGGTTAGGGTTAGGGTTGTGTTAGGTATAGGGTTAGGGTTAGGGTTAGGGTTAGGGTTAGGGTTAGGATTAGGGTTGGGGTTAGGGTTAGGGTTGAGTTAGGTATAGGGTTAGGGTTAGGGTTAGGGTTAGGGTTAGGGTTAGGGTTGAGTTAGGTATAGGGTTAGGGTTGGGGTTAGGGTTAGGGTTAGGGTTAGGGTTGAGTTAGATATAGGGTTAGGGTTGGGGTTAGGGTTAGGGTTAGGGTTAGGGTTAGGGTTGGGGTTAGGTATAGGGTTTGGGTTAGGGTTAGGGTTAGGGTTAGGGTTAGGGTTGGGGTTAGGGTTAGGGTTAGGGTTGAGTTAGGTGTAGGGTTAGGGTTAGGGTTAGGGTTAGGGTTAGGGTTAGGTATAGGGTTAGGGTTAGGGTTAGGGTTAGGGTTAGGGTTGGGGTTAGGGTTAGGGTTGAGTTAGGT
>NC_139468.1:48980000-48985000 GCF_057233095.1 Heloderma suspectum
ATAGGGTTAGGGTTAGGGTTAGGGTTAGGGTTAGGGTTGGGGTTAGGTATAGGGTTAGGGTTAGGGTTAGGGTTAGCTTTAGGGTTGGGGTTAGGGTTAGGGTTGAGTTAGGTATAGGGTTAGGGTTAGGGTTAGGGTTGGGGTTAGGGTTAGGGTTAGGGTTAGGGTTAGGGTTAGGGTTGGGGTTAGGTATAGGGTTAGGGTTAGGGTTAGGGTTAGGGTTAGGGTTGAGTTAGGTATAGGGTTAGGGTTGGGGTTAGGGTTAGGGTTAGGGTTAGGGTTAGGGTTATGGTTGGGGTTAGGGTTAGGGTTGAGTTAGGTATAGGGTTAGGGTTAGGGTTAGGGTTGGGGTTAGGGTTAGGGTTGGGGTTAGGGTTAGGGTTAGGGTTAGGGTTAGGGTTAGGGTTAGGGTTAGGGTTGGGGTTAGGGTTAGGGTTAGGGTTAGGGTTAGGGTTAATGTCAGGGTTAGTGTTGGGGTTAGGGTTAGGGTTAGGGTTAGGGTTAGGGTTAGGGTTGGGGTTAGGGTTAGGGTTAGGGTTAGTGTTAGGGTTAGGGTTAGGGTTAGGGTTAGGGTTAGGGTTAGGGTTGAGTTAGGTATAGGGTTAGGGTTGGGGTTAGGGTTAGGGTTAGGGTTAGGGTTAGGGTTGGGGTTAGGGTTAGGGTTGAGTTAGGTATACGGTTAGGGTTAGGGTTAGGGTTGGGGTTAGGGTTAGGGTTAGTGTTGGGGTTGGGGTTAGGGTTAGGGTTAGGGTTAGGGTTGGGGTTAGGGTTAGGGTTGAGTTAGGTATTGGGTTAGGGTTGGGGTTAGGGTTAGGGTTAGGGTTAGGGTTAGGGTTAGGTTTAGGGTTGGGGTTAGGTATAGGGTTAGGGTTAGGGTTAGGGTTAGGGTTGGGGTTAGGGTTAGGGTTGAGTTAGGTATAGGGTTAGGGTTAGGGTTAGGGTTAGGGTTAGGGTTAGGGTTAGGGTTGAGTTAGGTATAGGGTTAGGGTTGGGGTTAGGGTTAGGGTTAGGGTTAGGGTTGGGGTTAGGGTTGGGGTTAGGGTTAGGGTTGAGTTAGGTATAGGGTTAGGGTTAGGGTTAGGGTTAGGGTTAGGGTTAGGATTAGGGTTGGGGTTAGGGTTAGGGTTGAGTTAGGTATAGGGTTAGGGTTAGGGTTAGGGTTAGGGTTAGGGTTAGGGTTAGAGTTGAGTTAGGTATAGGGTTAGGGTTGGGGTTAGGGTTAGGGTTAGGGTTAGGGTTAGGGTTGAGTTAGATATAGGGTTAGGGTTGGGGTTAGGGTTAGGGTTAGGGTTAGGGTTAGGGTTGGGGTTAGGGTTAGGGTTGAGTTAGGTATACGGTTAGGGTTAGGGTTAGGGTTGGGGTTAGGGTTAGGGTTAGGGTTGGGGTTAGGGTTAGGGTTAGGGTTAGGGTTAGGGTTGGGGTTAGGGTTAGGGTTGAGTTAGGTATTGGGTTAGGGTTGGGGTTAGGGTTAGGGTTAGGGTTAGGGTTACGGTTAGGGTTGGGGTTAGGTATAGGGTTAGGGTTAGGGTTAGGGTTAGGGTTGGGGTTAGGGTTAGGGTTGAGTTAGGTATAGGGTTAGGGTTAGGGTTAGGGTTAGGGTTAGGGTTAGGGTTAGGGTTGAGTTAGGTATAGGGTTAGGGTTGGGGTTAGGGTTAGGGTTAGGGTTAGGGTTGGGGTTAGGGTTGGGGTTAGGGTTAGGGTTGAGTTAGGTATAGGGTTAGGGTTAGGGTTAGGGTTAGGGTTAGGGTTAGGATTAGGGTTGGGGTTAGGGTTAGGGTTGAGTTAGGTATAGGGTTAGGGTTAGGGTTAGGGTTAGGGTTAGGGTTAGGGTTGAGTTAGGTATAGGGTTAGGGTTGGGGTTAGGGTTAGGGTTAGGGTTAGGGTTGAGTTAGATATAGGGTTAGGGTTGGGGTTAGGGTTAGGGTTAGGGTTAGGGTTAGGGTTAGGGTTGGGGTTAGGTATAGGGTTAGGGTTAGGGTTAGGGTTAGGGTTAGGGTTAGGGTTGGGGTTAGGGTTAGGGTTAGGGTTGAGTTAGGTGTAGGGTTAGGGTTAGGGTTAGGGTTAGGGTTAGGGTTAGGGTTAGGTATAGGGTTAGGGTTAGGGTTAGGGTTAGGGTTAGGGTTGGGGTTAGGGTTAGGGTTGAGTTAGGTATAGGGTTAGGGTTAGGGTTAGGGTTAGGGTTAGGGTTAGTGTTAGGGTTGGGGTTAGGTATAGGGTTAGGGTTAGGGTTAGGGTTAGGGTTGGGGTTAGGGTTAGGGTTGAGTTAGGTATAGGGTTAGGGTTAGGGTTAGGGTTGGGGTTAGGGTTAGGGTTAGGGTTAGGGTTAGGGTTGAGTTTGGTATAGGGTTAGGGTTGGGGTTAGGGTTAGGGTTAGGGTTAGGGTTAGGGTTAGGGTTGGGGTTGGGGTTAGGGTTAGGGTTGAGTTAGGTATAGGGTTAGGGTTAGGGTTAGGGTTAGTGTTAGGGTTAGGGTTAGGGTTGAGTTAGGTATAGGGTTAGGGTTGGGGTTAGGGTTAGGGTTAGGGTTAGGGTTAGGGTTAGGGTTAGGGTTGAGTTAGGGTTAGGGTTGGGGTTAGGGTTAGGGTTGAGTTAGGTATAGGGTTAGGGTTAGGGCTAGGGTTGGGGTTAGGGTTAGGGTTGGGGTTAGGGTTAGGGTTAGGGTTAGGGTTGAGTTAGGTATAGGGTTAGGGTTGGGGTTAGGGTTAGGGTTAGGGTTAGGGTTAGGGTTGGGGTTAGGGTTAGGGTTAGGGTTAGGGTTAGGGTTGGGGTTAGGGTTAGGGTTGAGTTAGGTATAGGGTTAGGTTTAGGGTTAGGGTTGGGGTTAGGGTTAGGGTTGGGGTTAGGGTTAGGGTTAGGGTTAGGGTTGGGGTTAGTGTTAGGGTTAGGGTTAGGGTTAGGGTTAGGGTTAGGGTTAGGGTTAGGGTTAGGGTTGGGGTTAGGTATAGGGTTAGGGTTAGGGTTAGGGTTAGGGTTAGGGTTAGGGTTAGGGTTAGGGTTGGGGTTAGGTATAGGGTTAGGGTTAGGGTTAGGGTTAGGGTTGGGGTTAGGGTTAGGGTTGAGTTAGGTATAGGGTTAGGGTTAGGGTTAGGGTTAGGGTTAGGGTTAGGGTTAGGGTTGAGTTAGGTATAGGGTTAGGGTTAGGGTTGGGGTTAGGGTTAGGGTTAGGGTTAGGGTTGGGGTTAGGGTTGGGGTTAGGGTTAGGGTTGAGTTAGGTATAGGGTTAGGGTTAGGGTTAGGGTTAGGGTTAGGGTTGGGGTTAGGGTTAGGGTTAGGGTTAGGGTTAGGGTTAGCGTTAGGGTTGGGGTTAGGTATAGGGTTAGGGTTAGGGTTGGGTTTAGGGTTAGGGTTAGGGTTAGGGTTAGGGTTAGGGTTGGGGTTAGGGTTAGGGTTAGGGTTAGGGTTAGGGTTAGGGTTAGGGTTGGGGTTATGGTTGAGTTAGGTATAGGTTTAGGGTTAGGGTTAGGGTTAGGGTTAGGTTTAGGGTTGGGGTTAGGCTAAGGGTTAGGGTTAGGGTTGAGTTAGTTATAGGGTTAGGGTTGGGGTTAGGGTTAGGGTTAGGGTTCGGGTTAGGGTTAGGGTTAGGGTTGGGGTTAGGGTTAGGGTTGAGTTAGGTATAGGGTTAGGGTTAGGGTTAGGGTTGGGGTTAGGTATAGGGTTGGGGTTAGGGTTAGGGTTAGGGTTAGGGTTAGGGTTAGGGTTAGGGTTAGGGTTGGGGTTAGGGTTAGGGTTGAATTAGGTATAGGGTTAGGGTTAGGGTTAGGGTTAGGGTTAGGGTTAGGGTTAGGGTTGAGTTAGGTATAGGGTTAGGGTTAGGGTTAGGGTTGGGGTTAGGTATAGGGTTAGGGTTAGGGTTAGGGTTGGGGTTAGGGTTAGGGTTGAGTTAGGTATAGGGTTAGGGTTAGGGTTAGGGTTAGGGTTGGGGTTAGGGTTAGGGTTAGGGTTAGGGTTAGGGTTGAGTTTGGTATAGGGTTAGGGTTGGGGTTAGGGTTAGGGTTAGGGTTAGGGTTAGGGTTAGGGTTGGGGTTGGGGTTAGGGTTAGGGTTGAGTTAGGTATAGGGTTAGGGTTAGGGTTAGGGTTAGTGTTAGGGTTAGGGTTAGGGTTGAGTTAGGTATAGGGTTAGGGTTGGGGTTAGGGTTAGGGTTAGGGTTAGGGTTAGGGTTGAGTTAGGGTTAGGGTTGGGGTTAGGGTTAGGGTTGAGTTAGGTATAGGGTTAGGGTTAGGGCTAGGGTTGGGGTTAGGGTTAGGGTTGGGGTTAGGGTTAGGGTTAGGGTTAGGGTTGAGTTAGGTATAGGGTTAGGGTTGGGGTTAGGGTTAGGGTTAGGGTTAGGGTTGGGGTTAGGGTTAGGGTTAGGGTTAGGGTTAGGGTTAGGGTTAGGGTTGGGGTTAGGGTTAGGGTTGAGTTAGGTATAGGGTTAGGTTTAGGGTTAGGGTTGGGGTTAGGGTTAGGGTTGGGGTTAGGGTTAGGGTTAGGGTTAGGGTTGGGGTTAGTGTTAGGGTTAGGGTTAGGGTTAGGGTTAGGGTTAGGGTTAGGGTTAGGGTTGGGGTTAGGGTTAGGGTTGAGTTAGGTATAGGGTTAGGGTTAGGGTTAGGGTTAGGGTTAGGGTTAGGGTTGGGGTTAGGTATAGGGTTAGGGTTAGGGTTAGGGTTAGCTTTAGGGTTGGGGTTAGGGTTAGGGTTGAGTTAGGTATAGGGTTAGGGTTAGGGTTAGGGTTGGGGTTAGGGTTAGGGTTAGGGTTAGGGTTAGGGTTGGGGTTAGGTATAGGGTTAGGGTTAGGGTTAGGGTTAGGGTTAGGGTTAGGGTTGAGTTAGGTATAGGGTTAGGGTTGGGGTTAGGGTTAGGGTTAGGGTTAGGGTTAGGGTTATGGTTGGGGTTAGGGTTAGGGTTGAGTTAGGTATAGGGTTAGGGTTAGGGTTAGGGTTGGGGTTAGGGTTAGGGTTGGGGTTAGGGTTAGGGTTAGGGTTAGGGTTAGGGTTAGGGTTAGGGTTAGGGTTGGGGTTAG
>NC_139468.1:48990000-48992500 GCF_057233095.1 Heloderma suspectum
GAGTTAGGTATAGGGTTAGGGTTAGGGTTAGGGTTAGTGTTAGGGTTAGGGTTAGGGTTGAGTTAGGTATAGGGTTAGGGTTGGGGTTAGGGTTAGGGTTAGGGTTAGGGTTAGGGTTAGGGTTAGGGTTAGGGTTGAGTTAGGGTTAGGGTTGGGGTTAGGGTTAGGGTTGAGTTAGGTATAGGGTTAGGGTTAGGGCTAGGGTTGGGGTTAGGGTTAGGGTTGGGGTTAGGGTTAGGGTTAGGGTTAGGGTTGAGTTAGGTATAGGGTTAGGGTTGGGGTTAGGGTTAGGGTTAGGGTTGGGGTTAGGGTTAGGGTTAGGGTTAGGGTTAGGGTTAGGGTTAGGGTTGGGGTTAGGGTTAGGGTTGAGTTAGGTATAGGGTTAGGTTTAGGGTTAGGGTTGGGGTTAGGGTTAGGGTTGGGGTTAGGGTTAGGGTTAGGGTTAGGGTTGGGGTTAGTGTTAGGGTTAGGGTTAGGGTTAGGGTTAGGGTTAGGGTTAGGGTTAGGGTTAGGGTTAGGGTTGGGGTTAGGGTTAGGGTTGAGTTAGGTATAGGGTTAGGGTTAGGGTTAGGGTTAGGGTTAGGGTTAGGGTTGGGGTTAGGTATAGGGTTAGGGTTAGGGTTAGGGTTAGCTTTAGGGTTGGGGTTAGGGTTAGGGTTGAGTTAGGTATAGGGTTAGGGTTAGGGTTAGGGTTGGGGTTAGGGTTGGGGTTAGGGTTAGGGTTAGGGTTAGGGTTAGGGTTGGGGTTAGGTAGGGTAGGGTTAGGGTTAGGGTTAGGGTTAGGGTTAGGGTTAGGGTTGAGTTAGGTATAGGGTTAGGGTTGGGGTTAGGGTTAGGGTTAGGGTTAGGGTTAGGGTTATGGTTGGGGTTAGGGTTAGGGTTGAGTTAGGTATAGGGTTAGGGTTAGGGTTAGGGTTAGGGTTGGGGTTAGGGTTAGGGTTGGGGTTAGGGTTAGGGTTAGGGTTAGGGTTAGGGTTGGGGTTAGGGTTAGGGTTAGGGTTAGGGTTAGGGTTAGGGTTAATGTTAGGGTTAGTGTTGGGGTTAGGGTTAGGGTTAGGGTTAGGGTTAGGGTTGGGGTTAGGGTTAGGGTTAGGGTTAGTGTTAGGGTTAGGGTTAGGGTTAGGGTTAGGGTTAGGGTTAGGGTTGAGTTAGGTATAGGGTTAGGGTTGGGGTTAGGGTTAGGGTTAGGGTTAGGGTTAGGGTTGGGGTTAGGGTTAGGGTTGAGTTAGGTATACGGTTAGGGTTAGGGTTAGGGTTGGGGTTAGGGTTAGGGTTAGTGTTGGGGTTAGGGTTAGGGTTAGGGTTAGGGTTAGGGTTGGGGTTAGGGTTAGGGTTGAGTTAGGTATTGGGTTAGGGTTGGGGTTAGGGTTAGGGTTAGGGTTAGGGTTAGGGTTAGGGTTAGGGTTGGGGTTAGGTATAGGGTTAGGGTTAGGGTTAGGGTTAGGGTTGGGGTTAGGGTTAGGGTTGAGTTAGGTATAGGGTTAGGGTTAGGGTTAGGGTTAGGGTTAGGGTTAGGGTTGAGTTAGGTATAGGGTTAGGGTTGGGGTTAGGGTTAGGGTTAGGGTTAGGGTTGGGGTTAGGGTTGGGGTTAGGGTTAGGGTTGAGTTAGGTATAGGGTTAGGGTTAGGGTTAGGGTTAGGGTTAGGGTTAGGGTTAGGATTAGGGTTGGGGTTAGGGTTAGGGTTGAGTTAGGTATAGGGTTAGGGTTAGGGTTAGGGTTAGGGTTAGGGTTAGAGTTGAGTTAGGTATAGGGTTAGGGTTGGGGTTAGGGTTAGGGTTAGGGTTAGGGTTAGGGTTGAGTTAGATATAGGGTTAGGGTTGGGGTTAGGGTTAGGGTTAGGGTTAGGGTTAGTGTTAGGGTTAGGGTTGGGGTTAGGTATAGGGTTAGGGTTAGGGTTAGGGTTAGGGTTAGGGTTGGGGTTAGGGTTAGGGTTAGGGTTGAGTTAGGTGTAGGGTTAGGGTTAGGGTTAGGGTTAGGGTTAGGGTTAGGGTTAGGTATAGGGTTAGGGTTAGGGTTAGGGTTAGGGTTAGGGTTAGGGTTAGGGTTGGGGTTAGGGTTAGGGTTGAGTTAGGTATAGGGTTATGGTTAGGGTTAGGGTTAGGGTTAGGGTTAGGGTTAGGGTTGGGGTTAGGTATAGGGTTAGGGTTAGGGTTAGGGTTAGGGTTGGGGTTAGGGTTAGGGTTGAGTTAGGTATAGGGTTAGGGTTAGGGTTAGGTTTGGGGTTAGGGTTAGGGTTAGGGTTAGGGTTAGGGTTGAGTTTGGTATAGGGTTAGGGTTGGGGTTAGGGTTAGGGTTAGGGTTAGGGTTAGGGTTGGGGTTGGGGTTAGGGTTAGGGTTGAGTTAGGTATAGGGTTAGGGTTAGGGTTAGTGTTAGGGTTAGGGTTAGGGTTGAGTTAGGTATAGGGTTAGGGTTGGGGTTAGGGTTAGGGTTAGGGTTAGGGTTGAGTTAGGGTTAGGGTTGGGGTTAGGGTTAGGGTTGAGTTAGGTATAGGGTTAGGG
>NC_139468.1:48995000-49000000 GCF_057233095.1 Heloderma suspectum
TAGGTATAGGGTTAGGGTTAGGGTTAGGGTTAGGGTTAGGGTTAGAGTTGAGTTAGGTATAGGGTTAGGGTTGGGGTTAGGGTTAGGGTTAGGGTTAGGGTTAGGGTTGAGTTAGATATAGGGTTAGGGTTGGGGTTAGGGTTAGGGTTAGGGTTAGGGTTAGTGTTAGGGTTAGGGTTGGGGTTAGGTATAGGGTTAGGGTTAGGGTTAGGGTTAGGGTTAGGGTTGGGGTTAGGGTTAGGGTTAGGGTTGAGTTAGGTGTAGGGTTAGGGTTAGGGTTAGGGTTAGGGTTAGGGTTAGGGTTAGGTATAGGGTTAGGGTTAGGGTTAGGGTTAGGGTTAGGGTTAGGGTTAGGGTTAGGGTTGGGGTTAGGGTTAGGGTTGAGTTAGGTATAGGGTTAGGGTTAGGGTTAGGGTTAGGGTTAGGGTTAGGGTTGGGGTTAGGTATAGGGTTAGGGTTAGGGTTAGGGTTAGGGTTGGGGTTAGGGTTAGGGTTGAGTTAGGTATAGGGTTAGGGTTAGGGTTAGGTTTGGGGTTAGGGTTAGGGTTAGGGTTGAGTTAGATATAGGGTTAGGGTTGGGGTTAGGGTTAGGGTTAGGGTTAGGGTTGGGGTTAGGGTTGGGGTTAGGGTTAGGGTTGAGTTAGGTATAGGGTTAGGGTTAGGGTTAGGGTTAGGGTTAGGGTTAGGATTAGGGTTGGGGTTAGGGTTAGGGTTGAGTTAGGTATAGGGTTAGGGTTAGGGTTAGGGTTAGGGTTAGGGTTAGGGTTAGGGTTAGGGTTAGAGTTGAGTTAGGTATAGGGTTAGGGTTGGGGTTAGGGTTAGGGTTAGGGTTAGGGTTAGGGTTGAGTTAGATATAGGGTTAGGGTTGGGGTTAGGGTTAGGGTTAGGGTTAGGGTTAGGGTTGGGGTTAGGGTTAGGGTTGAGTTAGGTATACGGTTAGGGTTAGGGTTAGGGTTGGGGTTAGGGTTAGGGTTAGGGTTGGGGTTAGGGTTAGGGTTAGGGTTAGGGTTAGGGTTGGGGTTAGGGTTAGGGTTGAGTTAGGTATTGGGTTAGGGTTGGGGTTAGGGTTAGGGTTAGGGTTAGGGTTACGGTTAGGGTTGGGGTTAGGTATAGGGTTAGGGTTAGGGTTAGGGTTAGGGTTGGGGTTAGGGTTAGGGTTGAGTTAGGTATAGGGTTAGGGTTAGGGTTAGGGTTAGGGTTAGGGTTAGGGTTGAGTTAGGTATAGGGTTAGGGTTGGGGTTAGGGTTAGGGTTAGGGTTAGGGTTGGGGTTAGGGTTGGGGTTAGGGTTAGGGTTGAGTTAGGTATAGGGTTAGGGTTAGGGTTAGGGTTAGGGTTAGGGTTAGGATTAGGGTTGGGGTTAGGGTTAGGGTTGAGTTAGGTATAGGGTTAGGGTTAGGGTTAGGGTTAGGGTTAGGGTTAGGGTTAGGGTTGAGTTAGGTATAGGGTTAGGGTTGGGGTTAGGGTTAGGGTTAGGGTTAGGGTTGAGTTAGATATAGGGTTAGGGTTGGGGTTAGGGTTAGGGTTAGGGTTAGGGTTAGGGTTAGGGTTGGGGTTAGGTATAGGGTTAGGGTTAGGGTTAGGGTTAGGGTTAGGGTTAGGGTTGGGGTTAGGGTTAGGGTTAGGGTTGAGTTAGGTGTAGGGTTAGGGTTAGGGTTAGGGTTAGGGTTAGGGTTAGGTATAGGGTTAGGGTTAGGGTTAGGGTTAGGGTTAGGGTTGGGGTTAGGGTTAGGGTTGAGTTAGGTATAGGGTTAGGGTTAGGGTTAGGGTTAGGGTTAGGGTTAGGGTTGGGGTTAGGTATAGGGTTAGGGTTAGGGTTAGGGTTAGGGTTGGGGTTAGGGTTAGGGTTGAGTTAGGTATAGGGTTAGGGTTAGGGTTAGGGTTGGGGTTAGGGTTAGGGTTAGGGTTAGGGTTAGGGTTGAGTTTGGTATAGGGTTAGGGTTGGGGTTAGGGTTAGGGTTAGGGTTAGGGTTAGGGTTAGGGTTGGGGTTGGGGTTAGGGTTAGGGTTGAGTTAGGTATAGGGTTAGGGTTAGGGTTAGGGTTAGTGTTAGGGTTAGGGTTAGGGTTGAGTTAGGTATAGGGTTAGGGTTGGGGTTAGGGTTAGGGTTAGGGTTAGGGTTAGGGTTAGGGTTAGGGTTGAGTTAGGGTTAGGGTTGGGGTTAGGGTTAGGGTTGAGTTAGGTATAGGGTTAGGGTTAGGGCTAGGGTTGGGGTTAGGGTTAGGGTTGGGGTTAGGGTTAGGGTTAGGGTTAGGGTTGAGTTAGGTATAGGGTTAGGGTTGGGGTTAGGGTTAGGGTTAGGGTTAGGGTTGGGGTTAGGGTTAGGGTTAGGGTTAGGGTTAGGGTTGGGGTTAGGGTTAGGGTTGAGTTAGGTATAGGGTTAGGTTTAGGGTTAGGGTTGGGGTTAGGGTTAGGGTTGGGGTTAGGGTTAGGGTTAGGGTTAGGGTTGGGGTTAGTGTTAGGGTTAGGGTTAGGGTTAGGGTTAGGGTTAGGGTTAGGGTTAGGGTTAGGGTTAGGGTTGGGGTTAGGTATAGGGTTAGGGTTAGGGTTAGGGTTAGGGTTAGGGTTAGGGTTAGGGTTAGGGTTGGGGTTAGGTATAGGGTTAGGGTTAGGGTTAGGGTTAGGGTTGGGGTTAGGGTTAGGGTTGAGTTAGGTATAGGGTTAGGGTTAGGGTTAGGGTTAGGGTTAGGGTTAGGGTTGAGTTAGGTATAGGGTTAGGGTTGGGGTTAGGGTTAGGGTTAGGGTTAGGGTTGGGGTTAGGGTTGGGGTTAGGGTTAGGGTTGAGTTAGGTATAGGGTTAGGGTTAGGGTTAGGGTTAGGGTTAGGGTTGGGGTTAGGGTTAGGGTTAGGGTTAGGGTTAGGGTTAGGGTTAGCGTTAGGGTTGGGGTTAGGTATAGGGTTAGGGTTAGGGTTGGGTTTAGGGTTAGGGTTAGGGTTAGGGTTAGGGTTAGGGTTGGGGTTAGGGTTAGGGTTAGGGTTAGGGTTAGGGTTAGGGTTAGGGTTGGGGTTATGGTTGAGTTAGGTATAGGTTTAGGGTTAGGGTTAGGGTTAGGGTTAGGTTTAGGGTTGGGGTTAGGCTAAGGGTTAGGGTTAGGGTTGAGTTAGTTATAGGGTTAGGGTTGGGGTTAGGGTTAGGGTTAGGGTTCGGGTTAGGGTTAGGGTTAGGGTTGGGGTTAGGGTTAGGGTTGAGTTAGGTATAGGGTTAGGGTTAGGGTTAGGGTTGGGGTTAGGTATAGGGTTGGGGTTAGGGTTAGGGTTAGGGTTAGGGTTAGGGTTAGGGTTAGGGTTAGGGTTAGGGTTGGGGTTAGGGTTAGGGTTGAATTAGGTATAGGGTTAGGGTTAGGGTTAGGGTTAGGGTTAGGGTTAGGGTTAGGGTTGAGTTAGGTATAGGGTTAGGGTTAGGGTTAGGGTTGGGGTTAGGTATAGGGTTAGGGTTAGGGTTAGGGTTGGGGTTAGGGTTAGGGTTGAGTTAGGTATAGGGTTAGGGTTAGGGTTAGGGTTAGGGTTGGGGTTAGGGTTAGGGTTAGGGTTAGGGTTAGGGTTGAGTTTGGTATAGGGTTAGGGTTGGGGTTAGGGTTAGGGTTAGGGTTAGGGTTAGGGTTAGGGTTGGGGTTGGGGTTAGGGTTAGGGTTGAGTTAGGTATAGGGTTAGGGTTAGGGTTAGGGTTAGTGTTAGGGTTAGGGTTAGGGTTGAGTTAGGTATAGGGTTAGGGTTGGGGTTAGGGTTAGGGTTAGGGTTAGGGTTAGGGTTGAGTTAGGGTTAGGGTTGGGGTTAGGGTTAGGGTTGAGTTAGGTATAGGGTTAGGGTTAGGGCTAGGGTTGGGGTTAGGGTTAGGGTTGGGGTTAGGGTTAGGGTTAGGGTTAGGGTTGAGTTAGGTATAGGGTTAGGGTTGGGGTTAGGGTTAGGGTTAGGGTTAGGGTTGGGGTTAGGGTTAGGGTTAGGGTTAGGGTTAGGGTTAGGGTTAGGGTTGGGGTTAGGGTTAGGGTTGAGTTAGGTATAGGGTTAGGTTTAGGGTTAGGGTTGGGGTTAGGGTTAGGGTTGGGGTTAGGGTTAGGGTTAGGGTTAGGGTTGGGGTTAGTGTTAGGGTTAGGGTTAGGGTTAGGGTTAGGGTTAGGGTTAGGGTTAGGGTTGGGGTTAGGGTTAGGGTTGAGTTAGGTATAGGGTTAGGGTTAGGGTTAGGGTTAGGGTTAGGGTTAGGGTTGGGGTTAGGTATAGGGTTAGGGTTAGGGTTAGGGTTAGCTTTAGGGTTGGGGTTAGGGTTAGGGTTGAGTTAGGTATAGGGTTAGGGTTAGGGTTAGGGTTGGGGTTAGGGTTAGGGTTAGGGTTAGGGTTAGGGTTGGGGTTAGGTATAGGGTTAGGGTTAGGGTTAGGGTTAGGGTTAGGGTTAGGGTTGAGTTAGGTATAGGGTTAGGGTTGGGGTTAGGGTTAGGGTTAGGGTTAGGGTTAGGGTTATGGTTGGGGTTAGGGTTAGGGTTGAGTTAGGTATAGGGTTAGGGTTAGGGTTAGGGTTGGGGTTAGGGTTAGGGTTGGGGTTAGGGTTAGGGTTAGGGTTAGGGTTAGGGTTAGGGTTAGGGTTGGGGTTAGGGTTAGGGTTAGGGTTAGGGTTAGGGTTAATGTTAGGGTTAGTGTTGGGGTTAGGGTTAGGGTTAGGGTTAGGGTTAGGGTTAGGGTTGGGGTTAGGGTTAGGGTTAGGGTTAGTGTTAGGGTTAGGGTTAGGGTTAGGGTTAGGGTTAGGGTTGAGTTAGGTATAGGGTTAGGGTTGGGGTTAGGGTTAGGGTTAGGGTTAGGGTTAGGGTTGGGGTTAGGGTTAGGGTTGAGTTAGGTATACGGTTAGGGTTAGGGTTAGGGTTGGGGTTAGGGTTAGGGTTAGGGTTAGTGTTGGGGTTGGGGTTAGGGTTAGGGTTAGGGTTAGGGTTGGGGTTAGGGTTAGGGTTGAGTTAGGTATTGGGTTAGGGTTGGGGTTAGGGTTAGGGTTAGGGTTAGGGTTAGGTTTAGGGTTGGGG
>NC_139468.1:49005000-49010000 GCF_057233095.1 Heloderma suspectum
TGGGGTTAGGGTTAGGGTTGGGGTTAGGGTTAGGGTTAGGGTTAGGGTTGGGGTTAGTGTTAGGGTTAGGGTTAGGGTTAGGGTTAGGGTTAGGGTTAGGGTTGGGGTTAGGGTTAGGGTTGAGTTAGGTATAGGGTTAGGGTTAGGGTTAGGGTTAGGGTTAGGGTTAGGGTTGGGGTTAGGTATAGGGTTAGGGTTAGGGTTAGGGTTAGCTTTAGGGTTGGGGTTAGGGTTAGGGTTGAGTTAGGTATAGGGTTAGGGTTAGGGTTAGGGTTGGGGTTAGGGTTGGGGTTAGGGTTAGGGTTAGGGTTAGGGTTAGGGTTGGGGTTAGGTATAGGGTTAGGGTTAGGGTTAGGGTTAGGGTTAGGGTTAGGGTTAGGGTTGAGTTAGGTATAGGGTTAGGGTTGGGGTTAGGGTTAGGGTTAGGGTTAGGGTTAGGGTTATGGTTGGGGTTAGGGTTAGGGTTGAGTTAGGTATAGGGTTAGGGTTAGGGTTAGGGTTGGGGTTAGGGTTAGGGTTGGGGTTAGGGTTAGGGTTAGGGTTAGGGTTAGGGTTGGGGTTAGGGTTAGGGTTAGGGTTAGGGTTAGGGTTAGGGTTAATGTTAGGGTTAGTGTTGGGGTTAGGGTTAGGGTTAGGGTTAGGGTTAGGGTTGGGGTTAGGGTTAGGGTTAGGGTTAGTGTTAGGGTTAGGGTTAGGGTTAGGGTTAGGGTTAGGGTTAGGGTTGAGTTAGGTATAGGGTTAGGGTTGGGGTTAGGGTTAGGGTTAGGGTTAGGGTTAGGGTTGGGGTTAGGGTTAGGGTTGAGTTAGGTATACGGTTAGGGTTAGGGTTAGGGTTGGGGTTAGGGTTAGGGTTAGTGTTGGGGTTAGGGTTAGGGTTAGGGTTAGGGTTAGGGTTGGGGTTAGGGTTAGGGTTGAGTTAGGTATTGGGTTAGGGTTGGGGTTAGGGTTAGGGTTAGGGTTAGGGTTAGGGTTAGGGTTAGGGTTGGGGTTAGGTATAGGGTTTGGGTTAGGGTTAGGGTTAGGGTTGGGGTTAGGGTTAGGGTTGAGTTAGGTATAGGGTTAGGGTTAGGGTTAGGGTTAGGGTTAGGGTTGAGTTAGGTATAGGGTTAGGGTTGGGGTTAGGGTTAGGGTTAGGGTTAGGGTTGGGGTTAGGGTTGGGGTTAGGGTTAGGGTTGAGTTAGGTATAGGGTTAGGGTTAGGGTTAGGGTTAGGGTTAGGGTTAGGATTAGGGTTGGGGTTAGGGTTAGGGTTGAGTTAGGTATAGGGTTAGGGTTAGGGTTAGGGTTAGGGTTAGGGTTAGGGTTAGGGTTAGAGTTGAGTTAGGTATAGGGTTAGGGTTGGGGTTAGGGTTAGGGTTAGGGTTAGGGTTAGGGTTGAGTTAGATATAGGGTTAGGGTTGGGGTTAGGGTTAGGGTTAGGGTTAGGGTTAGTGTTAGGGTTAGGGTTGGGGTTAGGTATAGGGTTAGGGTTAGGGTTAGGGTTAGGGTTAGGGTTGGGGTTAGGGTTAGGGTTAGGGTTGAGTTAGGTGTAGGGTTAGGGTTAGGGTTAGGGTTAGGGTTAGGGTTAGGGTTAGGTATAGGGTTAGGGTTAGGGTTAGGGTTAGGGTTAGGGTTAGGGTTGGGGTTAGGGTTAGGGTTGAGTTAGGTATAGGGTTATGGTTAGGGTTAGGGTTAGGGTTAGGGTTAGGGTTGGGGTTAGGTATAGGGTTAGGGTTAGGGTTAGGGTTAGGGTTGGGGTTAGGGTTAGGGTTGAGTTAGGTATAGGGTTAGGGTTAGGGTTAGGTTTGGGGTTAGGGTTAGGGTTAGGGTTAGGGTTAGGGTTGAGTTTGGTATAGGGTTAGGGTTGGGGTTAGGGTTAGGGTTAGGGTTAGGGTTAGGGTTGGGGTTGGGGTTAGGGTTAGGGTTGAGTTAGGTATAGGGTTAGGGTTAGGGTTAGTGTTAGGGTTAGGGTTAGGGTTGAGTTAGGTATAGGGTTAGGGTTGGGGTTAGGGTTAGGGTTAGGGTTAGGGTTGAGTTAGGGTTAGGGTTGGGGTTAGGGTTAGGGTTGAGTTAGGTATAGGGTTAGGGTTAGGGCTAGGGTTGGGGTTAGGGTTAGGGTTGGGGTTAGGGTTAGGGTTAGGGTTAGGGTTGAGTTAGGTATAGGGTTAGGGTTGGGGTTAGGGTTAGGGTTAGGGTTAGGGTTAGGGTTGGGGTTAGGGTTAGGGTTAGGGTTAGTGTTAGGGTTAGGGTTGGGGTTAGGGTTAGGGTTGAGTTAGGTATAGGGTTAGGTTTAGGGTTAGGGTTGGGGTTAGGGTTAGGGTTGGGGTTAGGGTTAGGGTTAGGGTTAGGGTTGGGGTTAGTGTTAGGGTTAGGGTTAGGGTTAGGGTTAGGGTTAGGGTTAGGGTTGGGGTTGGGGTTGGGGTTAGGGTTAGGGTTAGGGTTAGGGTTAGGGTTGGGGTTATGGTTGGGGTTAGGGTTAGGGTTAGGGTTAGGGTTAGGGTTAGGGTTAGGGTTGAGTTAGGTATAGGGTTAGGGATGGGGTTAGGGTTAGGGTTAGGGTTAGGGTTAGGGTTAGGGTTAGGGTTGGGGTTAGGGTTAGGGTTGAGTTAGGTATAGGGTTAGGGTTAGGGTTAGGGTTAGGGTTAGGGTTAGGTTTGGGGTTAGGGTTAGGGTTAGGGTTAGGGTTAGGGTTGGGGTTAGGGTTAGGGTTAGGGTTAGGGTTAGGGTTAGGGTTAGGGTTAGGTTTAGTGTTAGGGTTGGGGTTTGGTATAGGGTTAGGGTTAGGGTTAGGGTTAGGGTTAGGGTTAGGGTTAGGGTTAGGGTTAGGGTTGGGGTTAGGTATAGGGTTAGGGTTAGGGTTGAGTTAGGTATAGGGTTAGGGTTGAGGTTAGGGTTAGGGTTAGGGTTAGGGTTAGGGTTGGGGTTAGGTATAGGGTTAGTGTTAGGGTTAGGGTTAGGGTTGAGTTAGGTATAGGGTTAGGGTTGGGGTTAGGGTTAGGGTTAGGGTTAGGGTTAGGGTTAGGGTTAGGGTTAGGGTTGAGTTAGGGTTAGGGTTGGGGTTAGGGTTAGGGTTGAGTTAGGTATAGGGTTAGGGTTAGGGCTAGGGTTGGGGTTAGGGTTAGGGTTGGGGTTAGGGTTAGGGTTAGGGTTAGGGTTGAGTTAGGTATAGGGTTAGGGTTGGGGTTAGGGTTAGGGTTAGGGTTAGGGTTGGGGTTAGGGTTAGGGTTAGGGTTAGGGTTAGGGTTAGGGTTAGGGTTGGGGTTAGGGTTAGGGTTGAGTTAGGTATAGGGTTAGGTTTAGGGTTAGGGTTGGGGTTAGGGTTAGGGTTGGGGTTAGGGTTAGGGTTAGGGTTAGGGTTGGGGTTAGTGTTAGGGTTAGGGTTAGGGTTGGGGTTAGGGTTAGGGTTGAGTTAGGTATAGGGTTAGGGTTAGGGTTAGGGTTAGGGTTAGGGTTAGGGTTGGGGTTAGGTATAGGGTTAGGGTTAGGGTTAGGGTTAGCTTTAGGGTTGGGGTTAGGGTTAGGGTTGAGTTAGGTATAGGGTTAGGGTTAGGGTTAGGGTTGGGGTTAGGGTTAGGGTTAGGGTTAGGGTTAGGGTTAGGGTTAGGGTTGGGGTTAGGTATAGGGTTAGGGTTAGGGTTAGGGTTAGGGTTAGGGTTAGGGTTGAGTTAGGTATAGGGTTAGGGTTGGGGTTAGGGTTAGGGTTAGGGTTAGGGTTAGGGTTATGGTTGGGGTTAGGGTTAGGGTTGAGTTAGGTATAGGGTTAGGGTTAGGGTTAGGGTTGGGGTTAGGGTTAGGGTTGGGGTTAGGGTTAGGGTTAGGGTTAGGGTTAGGGTTAGGGTTGGGGTTAGGGTTAGGGTTAGGGTTAGGGTTAGGGTTAGGGTTAATGTTAGGGTTAGTGTTGGGGTTAGGGTTAGGGTTAGGGTTAGGGTTAGGGTTGGGGTTAGGGTTAGGGTTAGGGTTAGTGTTAGGGTTAGGGTTAGGGTTAGGGTTAGGGTTAGGGTTAGGGTTGAGTTAGGTATAGGGTTAGGGTTGGGGTTAGGGTTAGGGTTAGGGTTAGGGTTAGGGTTGGGGTTAGGGTTAGGGTTGAGTTAGGTATACGGTTAGGGTTAGGGTTAGGGTTGGGGTTAGGGTTAGGGTTAGTGTTGGGGTTAGGGTTAGGGTTAGGGTTAGGGTTAGGGTTGGGGTTAGGGTTAGGGTTGAGTTAGGTATTGGGTTAGGGTTGGGGTTAGGGTTAGGGTTAGGGTTAGGGTTAGGGTTAGGGTTAGGGTTGGGGTTAGGTATAGGGTTAGGGTTAGGGTTAGGGTTAGGGTTAGGGTTGGGGTTAGGGTTAGGGTTGAGTTAGGTATAGGGTTAGGGTTAGGGTTAGGGTTAGGGTTAGGGTTAGGGTTGAGTTAGGTATAGGGTTAGGGTTGGGGTTAGGGTTAGGGTTAGGGTTAGGGTTGGGGTTAGGGTTGGGGTTAGGGTTAGGGTTGAGTTAGGTATAGGGTTAGGGTTAGGGTTAGGGTTAGGGTTAGGGTTAGGGTTAGGATTAGGGTTGGGGTTAGGGTTAGGGTTGAGTTAGGTATAGGGTTAGGGTTAGGGTTAGGGTTAGGGTTAGGGTTAGAGTTGAGTTAGGTATAGGGTTAGGGTTGGGGTTAGGGTTAGGGTTAGGGTTAGGGTTAGGGTTGAGTTAGATATAGGGTTAGGGTTGGGGTTAGGGTTAGGGTTAGGGTTAGGGTTAGTGTTAGGGTTAGGGTTGGGGTTAGGTATAGGGTTAGGGTTAGGGTTAGGGTTAGGGTTAGGGTTAGGGTTGGGGTTAGGGTTAGGGTTAGGGTTGAGTTAGGTGTAGGGTTAGGGTTAGGGTTAGGGTTAGGGTTAGGGTTAGGTATAGGGTTAGGGTTAGGGTTAGGGTTAGGGTTAGGGTTAGGGTTAGGGTTGGGGTTAGGGTTAGGGTTGAGTTAGGTATAGGGTTAGGGTTAGGGTTAGGGTTAGGGTTAGGGTTAGGGTTGGGGTTAGGTATAGGGTTAGGGTTAGGGTTAGGGT
>NC_139468.1:49040000-49042500 GCF_057233095.1 Heloderma suspectum
GGTTAGGGTTAGGGTTAGGGTTAGGGTTAGGGTTAGGGTTAGGGTTAGGGTTAGGGTTGGGGTTAGGGTTAGGGTTGAGTTAGGTATAGGGTTAGGGTTAGGGTTAGGGTTAGGGTTAGGGTTAGGGTTGGGGTTAGGTATAGGGTTAGGGTTAGGGTTAGGGTTAGCTTTAGGGTTGGGGTTAGGGTTAGGGTTGAGTTAGGTATAGGGTTAGGGTTAGGGTTAGGGTTGGGGTTAGGGTTAGGGTTAGGGTTAGGGTTAGGGTTGGGGTTAGGTATAGGGTTAGGGTTAGGGTTAGGGTTAGGGTTAGGGTTAGGGTTGAGTTAGGTATAGGGTTAGGGTTGGGGTTAGGGTTAGGGTTAGGGTTAGGGTTAGGGTTATGGTTGGGGTTAGGGTTAGGGTTGAGTTAGGTATAGGGTTAGGGTTAGGGTTAGGGTTGGGGTTAGGGTTAGGGTTGGGGTTAGGGTTAGGGTTAGGGTTAGGGTTAGGGTTAGGGTTAGGGTTAGGGTTGGGGTTAGGGTTAGGGTTAGGGTTAGGGTTAGGGTTAATGTTAGGGTTAGTGTTGGGGTTAGGGTTAGGGTTAGGGTTAGGGTTAGGGTTAGGGTTGGGGTTAGGGTTAGGGTTAGGGTTAGTGTTAGGGTTAGGGTTAGGGTTAGGGTTAGGGTTAGGGTTAGGGTTGAGTTAGGTATAGGGTTAGGGTTGGGGTTAGGGTTAGGGTTAGGGTTAGGGTTAGGGTTGGGGTTAGGGTTAGGGTTGAGTTAGGTATACGGTTAGGGTTAGGGTTAGGGTTGGGGTTAGGGTTAGGGTTAGTGTTGGGGTTGGGGTTAGGGTTAGGGTTAGGGTTAGGGTTGGGGTTAGGGTTAGGGTTGAGTTAGGTATTGGGTTAGGGTTGGGGTTAGGGTTAGGGTTAGGGTTAGGGTTATGGTTAGGTTTAGGGTTGGGGTTAGGTATAGGGTTAGGGTTAGGGTTAGGGTTAGGGTTGGGGTTAGGGTTAGGGTTGAGTTAGGTATAGGGTTAGGGTTAGGGTTAGGGTTAGGGTTAGGGTTAGGGTTAGGGTTGAGTTAGGTATAGGGTTAGGGTTGGGGTTAGGGTTAGGGTTAGGGTTAGGGTTGGGGTTAGGGTTGGGGTTAGGGTTAGGGTTGAGTTAGGTATAGGGTTAGGGTTAGGGTTAGGGTTAGGGTTAGGATTAGGGTTGGGGTTAGGGTTAGGGTTGAGTTAGGTATAGGGTTAGGGTTAGGGTTAGGGTTAGGGTTAGGGTTAGGGTTAGGGTTAGAGTTGAGTTAGGTATAGGGTTAGGGTTGGGGTTAGGGTTAGGGTTAGGGTTAGGGTTAGGGTTGAGTTAGATATAGGGTTAGGGTTGGGGTTAGGGTTAGGGTTAGGGTTAGGGTTAGGGTTGGGGTTAGGGTTAGGGTTGAGTTAGGTATACGGTTAGGGTTAGGGTTAGGGTTGGGGTTAGGGTTAGGGTTAGGGTTGGGGTTAGGGTTAGGGTTAGGGTTAGGGTTAGGGTTGGGGTTAGGGTTAGGGTTGAGTTAGGTATTGGGTTAGGGTTGGGGTTAGGGTTAGGGTTAGGGTTAGGGTTACGGTTAGGGTTGGGGTTAGGTATAGGGTTAGGGTTAGGGTTAGGGTTGGGGTTAGGGTTAGGGTTGAGTTAGGTATAGGGTTAGGGTTAGGGTTAGGGTTAGGGTTAGGGTTAGGGTTGAGTTAGGTATAGGGTTAGGGTTGGGGTTAGGGTTAGGGTTAGGGTTAGGGTTGGGGTTAGGGTTGGGGTTAGGGTTAGGGTTGTGTTAGGTATAGGGTTAGGGTTAGGGTTAGGGTTAGGGTTAGGGTTAGGATTAGGGTTGGGGTTAGGGTTAGGGTTGAGTTAGGTATAGGGTTAGGGTTAGGGTTAGGGTTAGGGTTAGGGTTAGGGTTGAGTTAGGTATAGGGTTAGGGTTGGGGTTAGGGTTAGGGTTAGGGTTAGGGTTGAGTTAGATATAGGGTTAGGGTTGGGGTTAGGGTTAGGGTTAGGGTTAGGGTTAGGGTTGGGGTTAGGTATAGGGTTTGGGTTAGGGTTAGGGTTAGGGTTAGGGTTAGGGTTGGGGTTAGGGTTAGGGTTAGGGTTGAGTTAGGTGTAGGGTTAGGGTTAGGGTTAGGGTTAGGGTTAGGGTTAGGTATAGGGTTAGGGTTAGGGTTAGGGTTAGGGTTAGGGTTGGGGTTAGGGTTAGGGTTGAGTTAGGTATAGGGTTAGGGTTAGGGTTAGGGTTAGGGTTAGGGTTAGGGTTAGGGTTGGGGTTAGGTATAGGGTTAGGGTTAGGGTTAGGGTTAGGGTTGGGGTTAGGGTTAGGGTTGAGTTAGGTATAGGGTTAGGGTTAGGGTTAGGGTTGGGGTTAGGGTTAGGGTTAGGGTTAGGGTTAGGGTTGAGTTTGGTATAGGGTTAGGGTTGGGGTTAGGGTTAGGGTTAGGGTTAGGGTTAGGGTTAGGGTTGGGGTTGGGGTTAGGGTTAGGGTTGAGTTAGGTATAG
>NC_139468.1:49055000-49060000 GCF_057233095.1 Heloderma suspectum
GGTTAGGGTTAGGGTTAGGGTTGGGGTTAGGGTTAGGGTTGGGGTTAGGGTTAGGGTTAGGGTTAGGGTTAGGGTTAGGGTTAGGGTTAGGGTTGGGGTTAGGGTTAGGGTTAGGGTTAGGGTTAGGGTTAATGTCAGGGTTAGTGTTGGGGTTAGGGTTAGGGTTAGGGTTAGGGTTAGGGTTAGGGTTGGGGTTAGGGTTAGGGTTAGGGTTAGTGTTAGTGTTAGGGTTAGGGTTAGGGTTAGGGTTAGGGTTAGGGTTGAGTTAGGTATAGGGTTAGGGTTGGGGTTAGGGTTAGGGTTAGGGTTAGGGTTAGGGTTGGGGTTAGGGTTAGGGTTGAGTTAGGTATACGGTTAGGGTTAGGGTTAGGGTTGGGGTTAGGGTTAGGGTTAGTGTTGGGGTTGGGGTTAGGGTTAGGGTTAGGGTTAGGGTTGGGGTTAGGGTTAGGGTTGAGTTAGGTATTGGGTTAGGGTTGGGGTTAGGGTTAGGGTTAGGGTTAGGGTTAGGGTTAGGTTTAGGGTTGGGGTTAGGTATAGGGTTAGGGTTAGGGTTAGGGTTAGGGTTGGGGTTAGGGTTAGGGTTGAGTTAGGTATAGGGTTAGGGTTAGGGTTAGGGTTAGGGTTAGGGTTAGGGTTAGGGTTGAGTTAGGTATAGGGTTAGGGTTGGGGTTAGGGTTAGGGTTAGGGTTAGGGTTGGGGTTAGGGTTGGGGTTAGGGTTAGGGTTGAGTTAGGTATAGGGTTAGGGTTAGGGTTAGGGTTAGGGTTAGGGTTAGGATTAGGGTTGGGGTTAGGGTTAGGGTTGAGTTAGGTATAGGGTTAGGGTTAGGGTTAGGGTTAGGGTTAGGGTTAGGGTTAGAGTTGAGTTAGGTATAGGGTTAGGGTTGGGGTTAGGGTTAGGGTTAGGGTTAGGGTTAGGGTTGAGTTAGATATAGGGTTAGGGTTGGGGTTAGGGTTAGGGTTAGGGTTAGGGTTAGGGTTGGGGTTAGGGTTAGGGTTGAGTTAGGTATACGGTTAGGGTTAGGGTTAGGGTTGGGGTTAGGGTTAGGGTTAGGGTTGGGGTTAGGGTTAGGGTTAGGGTTAGGGTTAGGGTTGGGGTTAGGGTTAGGGTTGAGTTAGGTATTGGGTTAGGGTTGGGGTTAGGGTTAGGGTTAGGGTTAGGGTTACGGTTAGGGTTGGGGTTAGGTATAGGGTTAGGGTTAGGGTTAGGGTTAGGGTTGGGGTTAGGGTTAGGGTTGAGTTAGGTATAGGGTTAGGGTTAGGGTTAGGGTTAGGGTTAGGGTTAGGGTTAGGGTTGAGTTAGGTATAGGGTTAGGGTTGGGGTTAGGGTTAGGGTTAGGGTTAGGGTTGGGGTTAGGGTTGGGGTTAGGGTTAGGGTTGAGTTAGGTATAGGGTTAGGGTTAGGGTTAGGGTTAGGGTTAGGGTTAGGATTAGGGTTGGGGTTAGGGTTAGGGTTGAGTTAGGTATAGGGTTAGGGTTAGGGTTAGGGTTAGGGTTAGGGTTAGGGTTGAGTTAGGTATAGGGTTAGGGTTGGGGTTAGGGTTAGGGTTAGGGTTAGGGTTGAGTTAGATATAGGGTTAGGGTTGGGGTTAGGGTTAGGGTTAGGGTTAGGGTTAGGGTTAGGGTTGGGGTTAGGTATAGGGTTAGGGTTAGGGTTAGGGTTAGGGTTAGGGTTGGGGTTAGGGTTAGGGTTAGGGTTGAGTTAGGTGTAGGGTTAGGGTTAGGGTTAGGGTTAGGGTTAGGGTTAGGGTTAGGTATAGGGTTAGGGTTAGGGTTAGGGTTAGGGTTAGGGTTGGGGTTAGGGTTAGGGTTGAGTTAGGTATAGGGTTAGGGTTAGGGTTAGGGTTAGGGTTAGGGTTAGTGTTAGGGTTGGGGTTAGGTATAGGGTTAGGGTTAGGGTTAGGGTTAGGGTTGGGGTTAGGGTTAGGGTTGAGTTAGGTATAGGGTTAGGGTTAGGGTTAGGGTTGGGGTTAGGGTTAGGGTTAGGGTTAGGGTTAGGGTTGAGTTTGGTATAGGGTTAGGGTTGGGGTTAGGGTTAGGGTTAGGGTTAGGGTTAGGGTTAGGGTTGGGGTTGGGGTTAGGGTTAGGGTTGAGTTAGGTATAGGGTTAGGGTTAGGGTTAGGGTTAGTGTTAGGGTTAGGGTTAGGGTTGAGTTAGGTATAGGGTTAGGGTTGGGGTTAGGGTTAGGGTTAGGGTTAGGGTTAGGGTTAGGGTTAGGGTTGAGTTAGGGTTAGGGTTGGGGTTAGGGTTAGGGTTGAGTTAGGTATAGGGTTAGGGTTAGGGCTAGGGTTGGGGTTAGGGTTAGGGTTGGGGTTAGGGTTAGGGTTAGGGTTAGGGTTGAGTTAGGTATAGGGTTAGGGTTGGGGTTAGGGTTAGGGTTAGGGTTAGGGTTAGGGTTGGGGTTAGGGTTAGGGTTAGGGTTAGGGTTAGGGTTAGGGTTGGGGTTAGGGTTAGGGTTGAGTTAGGTATAGGGTTAGGTTTAGGGTTAGGGTTGGGGTTAGGGTTAGGGTTGGGGTTAGGGTTAGGGTTAGGGTTAGGGTTGGGGTTAGTGTTAGGGTTAGGGTTAGGGTTAGGGTTAGGGTTAGGGTTAGGGTTAGGGTTAGGGTTGGGGTTAGGTATAGGGTTAGGGTTAGGGTTAGGGTTAGGGTTAGGGTTAGGGTTAGGGTTAGGGTTAGGGTTGGGGTTAGGTATAGGGTTAGGGTTAGGGTTAGGGTTAGGGTTGGGGTTAGGGTTAGGGTTGAGTTAGGTATAGGGTTAGGGTTAGGGTTAGGGTTAGGGTTAGGGTTAGGGTTAGGGTTGAGTTAGGTATAGGGTTAGGGTTGGGGTTAGGGTTAGGGTTAGGGTTAGGGTTGGGGTTAGGGTTGGGGTTAGGGTTAGGGTTGAGTTAGGTATAGGGTTAGGGTTAGGGTTAGGGTTAGGGTTAGGGTTGGGGTTAGGGTTAGGGTTAGGGTTAGGGTTAGGGTTAGCGTTAGGGTTGGGGTTAGGTATAGGGTTAGGGTTAGGGTTGGGTTTAGGGTTAGGGTTAGGGTTAGGGTTAGGGTTAGGGTTGGGGTTAGGGTTAGGGTTAGGGTTAGGGTTAGGGTTAGGGTTAGGGTTGGGGTTATGGTTGAGTTAGGTATAGGTTTAGGGTTAGGGTTAGGGTTAGGGTTAGGTTTAGGGTTGGGGTTAGGCTAAGGGTTAGGGTTAGGGTTGAGTTAGTTATAGGGTTAGGGTTGGGGTTAGGGTTAGGGTTAGGGTTCGGGTTAGGGTTAGGGTTAGGGTTAGGGTTGGGGTTAGGGTTAGGGTTGAGTTAGGTATAGGGTTAGGGTTAGGGTTAGGGTTGGGGTTAGGTATAGGGTTGGGGTTAGGGTTAGGGTTAGGGTTAGGGTTAGGGTTAGGGTTAGGGTTAGGGTTAGGGTTGGGGTTAGGGTTAGGGTTGAATTAGGTATAGGGTTAGGGTTAGGGTTAGGGTTAGGGTTAGGGTTAGGGTTAGGGTTGAGTTAGGTATAGGGTTAGGGTTAGGGTTAGGGTTGGGGTTAGGTATAGGGTTAGGGTTAGGGTTAGGGTTGGGGTTAGGGTTAGGGTTGAGTTAGGTATAGGGTTAGGGTTAGGGTTAGGGTTAGGGTTGGGGTTAGGGTTAGGGTTAGGGTTAGGGTTAGGGTTGAGTTTGGTATAGGGTTAGGGTTGGGGTTAGGGTTAGGGTTAGGGTTAGGGTTAGGGTTAGGGTTGGGGTTGGGGTTAGGGTTAGGGTTGAGTTAGGTATAGGGTTAGGGTTAGGGTTAGGGTTAGTGTTAGGGTTAGGGTTAGGGTTGAGTTAGGTATAGGGTTAGGGTTGGGGTTAGGGTTAGGGTTAGGGTTAGGGTTAGGGTTGAGTTAGGGTTAGGGTTGGGGTTAGGGTTAGGGTTGAGTTAGGTATAGGGTTAGGGTTAGGGCTAGGGTTGGGGTTAGGGTTAGGGTTGGGGTTAGGGTTAGGGTTAGGGTTAGGGTTGAGTTAGGTATAGGGTTAGGGTTGGGGTTAGGGTTAGGGTTAGGGTTAGGGTTGGGGTTAGGGTTAGGGTTAGGGTTAGGGTTAGGGTTAGGGTTAGGGTTAGGGTTGGGGTTAGGGTTAGGGTTGAGTTAGGTATAGGGTTAGGTTTAGGGTTAGGGTTGGGGTTAGGGTTAGGGTTGGGGTTAGGGTTAGGGTTAGGGTTAGGGTTGGGGTTAGTGTTAGGGTTAGGGTTAGGGTTAGGGTTAGGGTTAGGGTTAGGGTTAGGGTTGGGGTTAGGGTTAGGGTTGAGTTAGGTATAGGGTTAGGGTTAGGGTTAGGGTTAGGGTTAGGGTTAGGGTTGGGGTTAGGTATAGGGTTAGGGTTAGGGTTAGGGTTAGCTTTAGGGTTGGGGTTAGGGTTAGGGTTGAGTTAGGTATAGGGTTAGGGTTAGGGTTAGGGTTGGGGTTAGGGTTAGGGTTAGGGTTAGGGTTAGGGTTGGGGTTAGGTATAGGGTTAGGGTTAGGGTTAGGGTTAGGGTTAGGGTTAGGGTTGAGTTAGGTATAGGGTTAGGGTTGGGGTTAGGGTTAGGGTTAGGGTTAGGGTTAGGGTTATGGTTGGGGTTAGGGTTAGGGTTGAGTTAGGTATAGGGTTAGGGTTAGGGTTAGGGTTGGGGTTAGGGTTAGGGTTGGGGTTAGGGTTAGGGTTAGGGTTAGGGTTAGGGTTAGGGTTAGGGTTAGGGTTAGGGTTGGGGTTAGGGTTAGGGTTAGGGTTAGGGTTAGGGTTAATGTTAGGGTTAGTGTTGGGGTTAGGGTTAGGGTTAGGGTTAGGGTTAGGGTTAGGGTTGGGGTTAGGGTTAGGGTTAGGGTTAGTGTTAGGGTTAGGGTTAGGGTTAGGGTTAGGGTTAGGGTTGAGTTAGGTATAGGGTTAGGGTTGGGGTTAGGGTTAGGGTTAGGGTTAGGGTTAGGGTTGGGGTTAGGGTTAGGGTTGAGTTAGGTATACGGTTAGGGTTAGGGTTAGGGTTGGGGTTAGGGTTAGGGTTAGTGTTGGGGTTGGGGT
>NC_139468.1:49065000-49075000 GCF_057233095.1 Heloderma suspectum
GGGGTTAGGGTTAGGGTTAGGGTTGGGGTTAGGGTTAGGGTTAGGGTTAGGGTTAGGGTTAGGGTTAGGGTTAGGGTTGGGGTTAGGGTTAGGGTTGAGTTAGGTATAGGGTTAGGTTTAGGGTTAGGGTTGGGGTTAGGGTTAGGGTTGGGGTTAGGGTTAGGGTTAGGGTTAGGGTTGGGGTTAGTGTTAGGGTTAGGGTTAGGGTTAGGGTTAGGGTTAGGGTTAGGGTTAGGGTTAGGGTTGGGGTTAGGGTTAGGGTTGAGTTAGGTATAGGGTTAGGGTTAGGGTTAGGGTTAGGGTTAGGGTTAGGGTTGGGGTTAGGTATAGGGTTAGGGTTAGGGTTAGGGTTAGCTTTAGGGTTGGGGTTAGGGTTAGGGTTGAGTTAGGTATAGGGTTAGGGTTAGGGTTAGGGTTGGGGTTAGGGTTGGGGTTAGGGTTAGGGTTAGGGTTAGGGTTAGGGTTGGGGTTAGGTATAGGGTTAGGGTTAGGGTTAGGGTTAGGGTTAGGGTTAGGGTTAGGGTTAGGGTTGAGTTAGGTATAGGGTTAGGGTTGGGGTTAGGGTTAGGGTTAGGGTTAGGGTTAGGGTTATGGTTGGGGTTAGGGTTAGGGTTGAGTTAGGTATAGGGTTAGGGTTAGGGTTAGGGTTAGGGTTGGGGTTAGGGTTAGGGTTGGGGTTAGGGTTAGGGTTAGGGTTAGGGTTAGGGTTGGGGTTAGGGTTAGGGTTAGGGTTAGGGTTAGGGTTAGGGTTAATGTTAGGGTTAGTGTTGGGGTTAGGGTTAGGGTTAGGGTTAGGGTTAGGGTTGGGGTTAGGGTTAGGGTTAGGGTTAGTGTTAGGGTTAGGGTTAGGGTTAGGGTTAGGGTTAGGGTTAGGGTTGAGTTAGGTATAGGGTTAGGGTTGGGGTTAGGGTTAGGGTTAGGGTTAGGGTTAGGGTTGGGGTTAGGGTTAGGGTTGAGTTAGGTATACGGTTAGGGTTAGGGTTAGGGTTGGGGTTAGGGTTAGGGTTAGTGTTGGGGTTAGGGTTAGGGTTAGGGTTAGGGTTAGGGTTGGGGTTAGGGTTAGGGTTGAGTTAGGTATTGGGTTAGGGTTGGGGTTAGGGTTAGGGTTAGGGTTAGGGTTAGGGTTAGGGTTAGGGTTAGGGTTGGGGTTAGGTATAGGGTTAGGGTTAGGGTTAGGGTTAGGGTTGGGGTTAGGGTTAGGGTTGAGTTAGGTATAGGGTTAGGGTTAGGGTTAGGGTTAGGGTTAGGGTTAGGGTTGAGTTAGGTATAGGGTTAGGGTTGGGGTTAGGGTTAGGGTTAGGGTTAGGGTTGGGGTTAGGGTTGGGGTTAGGGTTAGGGTTGAGTTAGGTATAGGGTTAGGGTTAGGGTTAGGGTTAGGGTTAGGGTTAGGGTTAGGATTAGGGTTGGGGTTAGGGTTAGGGTTGAGTTAGGTATAGGGTTAGGGTTAGGGTTAGGGTTAGGGTTAGGGTTAGGGTTAGAGTTGAGTTAGGTATAGGGTTAGGGTTGGGGTTAGGGTTAGGGTTAGGGTTAGGGTTAGGGTTGAGTTAGATATAGGGTTAGGGTTGGGGTTAGGGTTAGGGTTAGGGTTAGGGTTAGTGTTAGGGTTAGGGTTGGGGTTAGGTATAGGGTTAGGGTTAGGGTTAGGGTTAGGGTTAGGGTTGGGGTTAGGGTTAGGGTTAGGGTTGAGTTAGGTGTAGGGTTAGGGTTAGGGTTAGGGTTAGGGTTAGGGTTAGGGTTAGGTATAGGGTTAGGGTTAGGGTTAGGGTTAGGGTTAGGGTTAGGGTTAGGGTTGGGGTTAGGGTTAGGGTTGAGTTAGGTATAGGGTTATGGTTAGGGTTAGGGTTAGGGTTAGGGTTAGGGTTAGGGTTGGGGTTAGGTATAGGGTTAGGGTTAGGGTTAGGGTTAGGGTTGGGGTTAGGGTTAGGGTTGAGTTAGGTATAGGGTTAGGGTTAGGGTTAGGTTTGGGGTTAGGGTTAGGGTTAGGGTTAGGGTTAGGGTTGAGTTTGGTATAGGGTTAGGGTTGGGGTTAGGGTTAGGGTTAGGGTTAGGGTTAGGGTTGGGGTTGGGGTTAGGGTTAGGGTTGAGTTAGGTATAGGGTTAGGGTTAGGGTTAGTGTTAGGGTTAGGGTTAGGGTTGAGTTAGGTATAGGGTTAGGGTTGGGGTTAGGGTTAGGGTTAGGGTTAGGGTTGAGTTAGGGTTAGGGTTGGGGTTAGGGTTAGGGTTGAGTTAGGTATAGGGTTAGGGTTAGGGCTAGGGTTGGGGTTAGGGTTAGGGTTGGGGTTAGGGTTAGGGTTAGGGTTAGGGTTGAGTTAGGTATAGGGTTAGGGTTGGGGTTAGGGTTAGGGTTAGGGTTAGGGTTAGGGTTGGGGTTAGGGTTAGGGTTAGGGTTAGTGTTAGGGTTAGGGTTGGGGTTAGGGTTAGGGTTGAGTTAGGTATAGGGTTAGGTTTAGGGTTAGGGTTGGGGTTAGGGTTAGGGTTGGGGTTAGGGTTAGGGTTAGGGTTAGGGTTGGGGTTAGTGTTAGGGTTAGGGTTAGGGTTAGGGTTAGGGTTAGGGTTAGGGTTAGGGTTAGGGTTAGGGTTGGGGTTGGGGTTGGGGTTAGGGTTAGGGTTAGGGTTAGGGTTAGGGTTGGGGTTATGGTTGGGGTTAGGGTTAGGGTTAGGGTTAGGGTTAGGGTTAGGGTTAGGGTTGAGTTAGGTATAGGGTTAGGGATGGGGTTAGGGTTAGGGTTAGGGTTAGGGTTAGGGTTAGGGTTAGGGTTGGGGTTAGGGTTAGGGTTGAGTTAGGTATAGGGTTAGGGTTAGGGTTAGGGTTAGGGTTAGGGTTAGGGTTAGGTTTGGGGTTAGGGTTAGGGTTAGGGTTAGGGTTAGGGTTGGGGTTAGGGTTAGGGTTAGGGTTAGGGTTAGGGTTAGGGTTAGGGTTAGGTTTAGTGTTAGGGTTGGGGTTTGGTATAGGGTTAGGGTTAGGGTTAGGGTTAGGGTTAGGGTTAGGGTTAGGGTTGGGGTTAGGTATAGGGTTAGGGTTAGGGTTGAGTTAGGTATAGGGTTAGGGTTGAGGTTAGGGTTAGGGTTAGGGTTAGGGTTGGGGTTAGGTATAGGGTTAGTGTTAGGGTTAGGGTTAGGGTTGAGTTAGGTATAGGGTTAGGGTTGGGGTTAGGGTTAGGGTTAGGGTTAGGGTTAGGGTTAGGGTTAGGGTTAGGGTTGAGTTAGGGTTAGGGTTGGGGTTAGGGTTAGGGTTGAGTTAGGTATAGGGTTAGGGTTAGGGCTAGGGTTGGGGTTAGGGTTAGGGTTGGGGTTAGGGTTAGGGTTAGGGTTAGGGTTGAGTTAGGTATAGGGTTAGGGTTGGGGTTTGGGTTAGGGTTAGGGTTAGGGTTGGGGTTAGGGTTAGGGTTAGGGTTAGGGTTAGGGTTAGGGTTGGGGTTAGGGTTAGGGTTGAGTTAGGTATAGGGTTAGGTTTAGGGTTAGGGTTGGGGTTAGGGTTAGGGTTGGGGTTAGGGTTAGGGTTAGGGTTAGGGTTGGGGTTAGTGTTAGGGTTAGGGTTAGGGTTAGGGTTAGGGTTAGGGTTGGGGTTAGGGTTAGGGTTGAGTTAGGTATAGGGTTAGGGTTAGGGTTAGGGTTAGGGTTAGGGTTAGGGTTGGGGTTAGGTATAGGGTTAGGGTTAGGGTTAGGGTTAGCTTTAGGGTTGGGGTTAGGGTTAGGGTTGAGTTAGGTATAGGGTTAGGGTTAGGGTTAGGGTTGGGGTTAGGGTTAGGGTTAGGGTTAGGGTTAGGGTTAGGGTTGGGGTTAGGTATAGGGTTAGGGTTAGGGTTAGGGTTAGGGTTAGGGTTAGGGTTGAGTTAGGTATAGGGTTAGGGTTGGGGTTAGGGTTAGGGTTAGGGTTAGGGTTAGGGTTATGGTTGGGGTTAGGGTTAGGGTTGAGTTAGGTATAGGGTTAGGGTTAGGGTTAGGGTTGGGGTTAGGGTTAGGGTTGGGGTTAGGGTTAGGGTTAGGGTTAGGGTTAGGGTTAGGGTTAGGGTTGGGGTTAGGGTTAGGGTTAGGGTTAGGGTTAGGGTTAGGGTTAATGTTAGGGTTAGTGTTGGGGTTAGGGTTAGGGTTAGGGTTAGGGTTAGGGTTGGGGTTAGGGTTAGGGTTAGGGTTAGTGTTAGGGTTAGGGTTAGGGTTAGGGTTAGGGTTAGGGTTAGGGTTGAGTTAGGTATAGGGTTAGGGTTGGGGTTAGGGTTAGGGTTAGGGTTAGGGTTAGGGTTGGGGTTAGGGTTAGGGTTGAGTTAGGTATACGGTTAGGGTTAGGGTTAGGGTTGGGGTTAGGGTTAGGGTTAGTGTTGGGGTTAGGGTTAGGGTTAGGGTTAGGGTTAGGGTTGGGGTTAGGGTTAGGGTTGAGTTAGGTATTGGGTTAGGGTTGGGGTTAGGGTTAGGGTTAGGGTTAGGGTTAGGGTTAGGGTTAGGGTTGGGGTTAGGTATAGGGTTAGGGTTAGGGTTAGGGTTAGGGTTAGGGTTGGGGTTAGGGTTAGGGTTGAGTTAGGTATAGGGTTAGGGTTAGGGTTAGGGTTAGGGTTAGGGTTAGGGTTGAGTTAGGTATAGGGTTAGGGTTGGGGTTAGGGTTAGGGTTAGGGTTAGGGTTGGGGTTAGGGTTGGGGTTAGGGTTAGGGTTGAGTTAGGTATAGGGTTAGGGTTAGGGTTAGGGTTAGGGTTAGGGTTAGGGTTAGGATTAGGGTTGGGGTTAGGGTTAGGGTTGAGTTAGGTATAGGGTTAGGGTTAGGGTTAGGGTTAGGGTTAGGGTTAGAGTTGAGTTAGGTATAGGGTTAGGGTTGGGGTTAGGGTTAGGGTTAGGGTTAGGGTTAGGGTTGAGTTAGATATAGGGTTAGGGTTGGGGTTAGGGTTAGGGTTAGGGTTAGGGTTAGTGTTAGGGTTAGGGTTGGGGTTAGGTATAGGGTTAGGGTTAGGGTTAGGGTTAGGGTTAGGGTTAGGGTTGGGGTTAGGGTTAGGGTTAGGGTTGAGTTAGGTGTAGGGTTAGGGTTAGGGTTAGGGTTAGGGTTAGGGTTAGGGTTAGGTATAGGGTTAGGGTTAGGGTTAGGGTTAGGGTTAGGGTTAGGGTTGGGGTTAGGGTTAGGGTTGAGTTAGGTATAGGGTTAGGGTTAGGGTTAGGGTTAGGGTTAGGGTTAGGGTTGGGGTTAGGTATAGGGTTAGGGTTAGGGTTAGGGTTAGGGTTGGGGTTAGGGTTAGGGTTGAGTTAGGTATAGGGTTAGGGTTAGGGTTAGGTTTGGGGTTAGGGTTAGGGTTAGGGTTGAGTTAGATATAGGGTTAGGGTTCGGGTTAGGGTTAGGGTTAGGGTTAGGGTTGGGGTTAGGGTTGGGGTTAGGGTTAGGGTTGAGTTAGGTATAGGGTTAGGGTTAGGGTTAGGGTTAGGGTTAGGGTTAGGATTAGGGTTGGGGTTAGGGTTAGGGTTGAGTTAGGTATAGGGTTAGGGTTAGGGTTAGGGTTAGGGTTAGGGTTAGGGTTAGGGTTAGAGTTGAGTTAGGTATAGGGTTAGGGTTGGGGTTAGGGTTAGGGTTAGGGTTAGGGTTAGGGTTGAGTTAGATATAGGGTTAGGGTTGGGGTTAGGGTTAGGGTTAGGGTTAGGGTTAGGGTTGGGGTTAGGGTTAGGGTTGAGTTAGGTATACGGTTAGGGTTAGGGTTAGGGTTGGGGTTAGGGTTAGGGTTAGGGTTGGGGTTAGGGTTAGGGTTAGGGTTAGGGTTAGGGTTGGGGTTAGGGTTAGGGTTGAGTTAGGTATTGGGTTAGGGTTGGGGTTAGGGTTAGGGTTAGGGTTAGGGTTACGGTTAGGGTTGGGGTTAGGTATAGGGTTAGGGTTAGGGTTAGGGTTAGGGTTGGGGTTAGGGTTAGGGTTGAGTTAGGTATAGGGTTAGGGTTAGGGTTAGGGTTAGGGTTAGGGTTAGGGTTGAGTTAGGTATAGGGTTAGGGTTGGGGTTAGGGTTAGGGTTAGGGTTAGGGTTGGGGTTAGGGTTGGGGTTAGGGTTAGGGTTGAGTTAGGTATAGGGTTAGGGTTAGGGTTAGGGTTAGGGTTAGGGTTAGGATTAGGGTTGGGGTTAGGGTTAGGGTTGAGTTAGGTATAGGGTTAGGGTTAGGGTTAGGGTTAGGGTTAGGGTTAGGGTTAGGGTTGAGTTAGGTATAGGGTTAGGGTTGGGGTTAGGGTTAGGGTTAGGGTTAGGGTTGAGTTAGATATAGGGTTAGGGTTGGGGTTAGGGTTAGGGTTAGGGTTAGGGTTAGGGTTAGGGTTGGGGTTAGGTATAGGGTTAGGGTTAGGGTTAGGGTTAGGGTTAGGGTTAGGGTTGGGGTTAGGGTTAGGGTTAGGGTTGAGTTAGGTGTAGGGTTAGGGTTAGGGTTAGGGTTAGGGTTAGGGTTAGGTATAGGGTTAGGGTTAGGGTTAGGGTTAGGGTTAGGGTTGGGGTTAGGGTTAGGGTTGAGTTAGGTATAGGGTTAGGGTTAGGGTTAGGGTTAGGGTTAGGGTTAGGGTTGGGGTTAGGTATAGGGTTAGGGTTAGGGTTAGGGTTAGGGTTGGGGTTAGGGTTAGGGTTGAGTTAGGTATAGGGTTAGGGTTAGGGTTAGGGTTGGGGTTAGGGTTAGGGTTAGGGTTAGGGTTAGGGTTGAGTTTGGTATAGGGTTAGGGTTGGGGTTAGGGTTAGGGTTAGGGTTAGGGTTAGGGTTAGGGTTGGGGTTGGGGTTAGGGTTAGGGTTGAGTTAGGTATAGGGTTAGGGTTAGGGTTAGGGTTAGTGTTAGGGTTAGGGTTAGGGTTGAGTTAGGTATAGGGTTAGGGTTGGGGTTAGGGTTAGGGTTAGGGTTAGGGTTAGGGTTAGGGTTAGGGTTGAGTTAGGGTTAGGGTTGGGGTTAGGGTTAGGGTTGAGTTAGGTATAGGGTTAGGGTTAGGGCTAGGGTTGGGGTTAGGGTTAGGGTTGGGGTTAGGGTTAGGGTTAGGGTTAGGGTTGAGTTAGGTATAGGGTTAGGGTTGGGGTTAGGGTTAGGGTTAGGGTTAGGGTTGGGGTTAGGGTTAGGGTTAGGGTTAGGGTTAGGGTTAGGGTTGGGGTTAGGGTTAGGGTTGAGTTAGGTATAGGGTTAGGTTTAGGGTTAGGGTTGGGGTTAGGGTTAGGGTTGGGGTTAGGGTTAGGGTTAGGGTTAGGGTTGGGGTTAGTGTTAGGGTTAGGGTTAGGGTTAGGGTTAGGGTTAGGGTTAGGGTTAGGGTTAGGGTTAGGGTTGGGGTTAGGTATAGGGTTAGGGTTAGGGTTAGGGTTAGGGTTAGGGTTAGGGTTAGGGTTAGGGTTGGGGTTAGGTATAGGGTTAGGGTTAGGGTTAGGGTTAGGGTTGGGGTTAGGGTTAGGGTTGAGTTAGGTATAGGGTTAGGGTTAGGGTTAGGGTTAGGGTTAGGGTTAGGGTTGAGTTAGGTATAGGGTTAGGGTTAGGGTTAGCGTTAGGGTTGGGGTTAGGTATAGGGTTAGGGTTAGGGTTGGGTTTAGGGTTAGGGTTAGGGTTAGGGTTAGGGTTAGGGTTGGGGTTAGGGTTAGGGTTAGGGTTAGGGTTAGGGTTAGGGTTAGGGTTGGGGTTATGGTTGAGTTAGGTATAGGTTTAGGGTTAGGGTTAGGGTTAGGGTTAGGTTTAGGGTTGGGGTTAGGCTAAGGGTTAGGGTTAGGGTTGAGTTAGTTATAGGGTTAGGGTTGGGGTTAGGGTTAGGGTTAGGGTTCGGGTTAGGGTTAGGGTTAGGGTTGGGGTTAGGGTTAGGGTTGAGTTAGGTATAGGGTTAGGGTTAGGGTTAGGGTTGGGGTTAGGTATAGGGTTGGGGTTAGGGTTAGGGTTAGGGTTAGGGTTAGGGTTAGGGTTAGGGTTAGGGTTAGGGTTGGGGTTAGGGTTAGGGTTGAATTAGGTATAGGGTTAGGGTTAGGGTTAGGGTTAGGGTTAGGGTTAGGGTTAGGGTTGAGTTAGGTATAGGGTTAGGGTTAGGGTTAGGGTTGGGGTTAGGTATAGGGTTAGGGTTAGGGTTAGGGTTGGGGTTAGGGTTAGGGTTGAGTTAGGTATAGGGTTAGGGTTAGGGTTAGGGTTAGGGTTAGGGTTGGGGTTAGGGTTAGGGTTAGGGTTAGGGTTAGGGTTGAGTTTGGTATAGGGTTAGGGTTGGGGTTAGGGTTAGGGTTAGGGTTAGGGTTAGGGTTAGGGTTGGGGTTGGGGTTAGGGTTAGGGTTGAGTTAGGTATAGGGTTAGGGTTAGGGTTAGGGTTAGTGTTAGGGTTAGGGTTAGGGTTGAGTTAGGTATAGGGTTAGGGTTGGGGTTAGGGTTAGGGTTAGGGTTAGGGTTAGGGTTGAGTTAGGGTTAGGGTTGGGGTTAGGGTTAGGGTTGAGTTAGGTATAGGGTTAGGGTTAGGGCTAGGGTTGGGGTTAGGGTTAGGGTTGGGGTTAGGGTTAGGGTTAGGGTTAGGGTTGAGTTAGGTATAGGGTTAGGGTTGGGGTTAGGGTTAGGGTTAGGGTTAGGGTTGGGGTTAGGGTTAGGGTTAGGGTTAGGGTTAGGGTTAGGGTTAGGGTTGGGGTTAGGGTTAGGGTTGAGTTAGGTATAGGGTTAGGTTTAGGGTTAGGGTTGGGGTTAGGGTTAGGGTTGGGGTTAGGGTTAGGGTTAGGGTTAGGGTTGGGGTTAGTGTTAGGGTTAGGGTTAGGGTTAGGGTTAGGGTTAGGGTTAGGGTTGGGGTTAGGGTTAGGGTTGAGTTAGGTATAGGGTTAGGGTTAGGGTTAGGGTTAGGGTTAGGGTTAGGGTTGGGGTTAGGTATAGGGTTAGGGTTAGGGTTAGGGTTAGCTTTAGGGTTGGGGTTAGGGTTAGGGTTGAGTTAGGTATAGGGTTAGGGTTAGGGTTAGGGTTGGGGTTAGGGTTAGGGTTAGGGTTAGGGTTAGGGTTGGGGTTAGGTATAGGGTTAGGGTTAGGGTTAGGGTTAGGGTTAGGGTTAGGGTTGAGTTAGGTATAGGGTTAGGGTTGGGGTTAGGGTTAGGGTTAGGGTTAGGGTTAGGGTTATGGTTGGGGTTAGGGTTAGGGTTGAGTTAGGTATAGGGTTAGGGTTAGGGTTAGGGTTGGGGTTAGGGTTAGGGTTGGGGTTAGGGTTAGGGTTAGGGTTAGGGTTAGGGTTAGGGTTAGGGTTGGGGTTAGGGTTAGGGTTAGGGTTAGGGTTAGGGTTAATGTTAGGGTTAGTGTTGGGGTTAGGGTTAGGGTTAGGGTTAGGGTTAGGGTTAGGGTTGGGGTTAGGGTTAGGGTTAGGGTTAGTGTTAGGGTTAGGGTTAGGGTTAGGGTTAGGGTTAGGGTTGAGTTAGGTATAGGGTTAGGGTTGGGGTTAGGGTTAGGGTTAGGGTTAGGGTTAGGGTTGGGGTTAGGGTTAGGGTTGAGTTAGGTATACGGTTAGGGTTAGGGTTAGGGTTGGGGTTAGGGTTAGGGTTAGTGTTGGGGTTGGGGTTAGGGTTAGGGTTAGGGTTAGGGTTGGGGTTAGGGTTAGGGTTGAGTTAGGTATTGGGTTAGGGTTGGGGTTAGGGTTAGGGTTAGGGTTAGGGTTAGGTTTAGGGTTGGGGTTAGGTATAGGGTTAGGGTTAGGGTTAGGGTTAGGGTTGGGGTTAGGGTTAGGGTTGAGTTAGGTATAGGGTTAGGGTTAGGGTTAGGGTTAGGGTTAGGGTTAGGGTTGAGTTAGGTATAGGGTTAGGGTTGGGGTTAGGGTTAGGGTTAGGGTTAGGGTTGGGGTTAGGGTTGGGGTTAGGGTTAGGGTTGAGTTAGGTATAGGGTTAGGGTTAGGGTTAGGGTTAGGGTTAGGGTTAGGATTAGGGTTGGGGTTAGGGTTAGGGTTGAGTTAGGTATAGGGTTAGGGTTAGGGTTAGGGTTAGGGTTAGGGTTAGGGTTAGAGTTGAGTTAGGTATAGGGTTAGGGTTGGGGTTAGGGTTAGGGTTAGGGTTAGGGTTAGGGTTGTGTTAGATATAGGGTTAGGGTTGGGGTTAGGGTTA
>NC_139468.1:49080000-49082500 GCF_057233095.1 Heloderma suspectum
TAGGGTTAGGGTTAGGGTTAGGGTTAGGGTTATGGTTGGGGTTAGGGTTAGGGTTGAGTTAGGTATAGGGTTAGGGTTAGGGTTAGGGTTGGGGTTAGGGTTAGGGTTAGGGTTGGGGTTAGGGTTAGGGTTAGGGTTAGGGTTAGGGTTGGGGTTAGGGTTAGGGTTAGGGTTAGGGTTAGGGTTAGGGTTAATGTTAGGGTTAGTGTTGGGGTTAGGGTTAGGGTTAGGGTTAGGGTTAGGGTTGGGGTTAGGGTTAGGGTTAGGGTTAGTGTTAGGGTTAGGGTTAGGGTTAGGGTTAGGGTTAGGGTTAGGGTTGAGTTAGGTATAGGGTTAGGGTTGGGGTTAGGGTTAGGGTTAGGGTTAGGGTTAGGGTTGGGGTTAGGGTTAGGGTTGAGTTAGGTATACGGTTAGGGTTAGGGTTAGGGTTGGGGTTAGGGTTAGGGTTAGTGTTGGGGTTAGGGTTAGGGTTAGGGTTAGGGTTAGGGTTGGGGTTAGGGTTAGGGTTGAGTTAGGTATTGGGTTAGGGTTGGGGTTAGGGTTAGGGTTAGGGTTAGGGTTAGGGTTAGGGTTGGGGTTAGGTATAGGGTTTGGGTTAGGGTTAGGGTTAGGGTTGGGGTTAGGGTTAGGGTTGAGTTAGGTATAGGGTTAGGGTTAGGGTTAGGGTTAGGGTTAGGGTTGAGTTAGGTATAGGGTTAGGGTTGGGGTTAGGGTTAGGGTTAGGGTTAGGGTTGGGGTTAGGGTTGGGGTTAGGGTTAGGGTTGAGTTAGGTATAGGGTTAGGGTTAGGGTTAGGGTTAGGGTTAGGGTTAGGATTAGGGTTGGGGTTAGGGTTAGGGTTGAGTTAGGTATAGGGTTAGGGTTAGGGTTAGGGTTAGGGTTAGGGTTAGGGTTAGGGTTAGAGTTGAGTTAGGTATAGGGTTAGGGTTGGGGTTAGGGTTAGGGTTAGGGTTAGGGTTAGGGTTGAGTTAGATATAGGGTTAGGGTTGGGGTTAGGGTTAGGGTTAGGGTTAGGGTTAGTGTTAGGGTTAGGGTTGGGGTTAGGTATAGGGTTAGGGTTAGGGTTAGGGTTAGGGTTAGGGTTGGGGTTAGGGTTAGGGTTAGGGTTGAGTTAGGTGTAGGGTTAGGGTTAGGGTTAGGGTTAGGGTTAGGGTTAGGGTTAGGTATAGGGTTAGGGTTAGGGTTAGGGTTAGGGTTAGGGTTAGGGTTGGGGTTAGGGTTAGGGTTGAGTTAGGTATAGGGTTATGGTTAGGGTTAGGGTTAGGGTTAGGGTTAGGGTTAGGGTTGGGGTTAGGTATAGGGTTAGGGTTAGGGTTAGGGTTAGGGTTGGGGTTAGGGTTAGGGTTGAGTTAGGTATAGGGTTAGGGTTAGGGTTAGGTTTGGGGTTAGGGTTAGGGTTAGGGTTAGGGTTAGGGTTGAGTTTGGTATAGGGTTAGGGTTGGGGTTAGGGTTAGGGTTAGGGTTAGGGTTAGGGTTGGGGTTGGGGTTAGGGTTAGGGTTGAGTTAGGTATAGGGTTAGGGTTAGGGTTAGTGTTAGGGTTAGGGTTAGGGTTGAGTTAGGTATAGGGTTAGGGTTGGGGTTAGGGTTAGGGTTAGGGTTAGGGTTGAGTTAGGGTTAGGGTTGGGGTTAGGGTTAGGGTTGAGTTAGGTATAGGGTTAGGGTTAGGGCTAGGGTTGGGGTTAGGGTTAGGGTTGGGGTTAGGGTTAGGGTTAGGGTTAGGGTTGAGTTAGGTATAGGGTTAGGGTTGGGGTTAGGGTTAGGGTTAGGGTTAGGGTTGGGGTTAGGGTTAGGGTTAGGGTTAGTGTTAGGGTTAGGGTTGGGGTTAGGGTTAGGGTTGAGTTAGGTATAGGGTTAGGTTTAGGGTTAGGGTTGGGGTTAGGGTTAGGGTTGGGGTTAGGGTTAGGGTTAGGGTTAGGGTTGGGGTTAGTGTTAGGGTTAGGGTTAGGGTTAGGGTTAGGGTTAGGGTTAGGGTTAGGGTTGGGGTTGGGGTTGGGGTTAGGGTTAGGGTTAGGGTTAGGGTTAGGGTTGGGGTTATGGTTGGGGTTAGGGTTAGGGTTAGGGTTAGGGTTAGGGTTAGGGTTAGGGTTGAGTTAGGTATAGGGTTAGGGATGGGGTTAGGGTTAGGGTTAGGGTTAGGGTTAGGGTTAGGGTTAGGGTTGGGGTTAGGGTTAGGGTTGAGTTAGGTATAGGGTTAGGGTTAGGGTTAGGGTTAGGGTTAGGGTTAGGTTTGGGGTTAGGGTTAGGGTTAGGGTTAGGGTTAGGGTTGGGGTTAGGGTTAGGGTTAGGGTTAGGGTTAGGGTTAGGGTTAGGGTTAGGTTTAGTGTTAGGGTTGGGGTTTGGTATAGGGTTAGGGTTAGGGTTAGGGTTAGGGTTAGGGTTAGGGTTAGGGTTAGGGTTGGGGTTAGGTATAGGGTTAGGGTTAGGGTTGAGTTAGGTATAGGGTTAGGGTTGAGGTTAGGGTTAGGGTTAGGGTTAGGGTTAGGGTTGGGGTTAGGTATAG
>NC_139468.1:49100000-49102500 GCF_057233095.1 Heloderma suspectum
GTTGAGTTAGGTATAGGGTTAGGGTTAGGGTTAGGGTTAGGGTTAGGGTTAGGGTTGAGTTAGGTATAGGGTTAGGGTTGGGGTTAGGGTTAGGGTTAGGGTTAGGGTTGAGTTAGATATAGGGTTAGGGTTGGGGTTAGGGTTAGGGTTAGGGTTAGGGTTAGGGTTAGGGTTGGGGTTAGGTATAGGGTTAGGGTTAGGGTTAGGGTTAGGGTTAGGGTTAGGGTTGGGGTTAGGGTTAGGGTTAGGGTTGAGTTAGGTGTAGGGTTAGGGTTAGGGTTAGGGTTAGGGTTAGGGTTAGGGTTAGGTATAGGGTTAGGGTTAGGGTTAGGGTTAGGGTTAGGGTTGGGGTTAGGGTTAGGGTTGAGTTAGGTATAGGGTTAGGGTTAGGGTTAGGGTTAGGGTTAGGGTTAGGGTTAGGGTTGGGGTTAGGTATAGGGTTAGGGTTAGGGTTAGGGTTAGGGTTGGGGTTAGGGTTAGGGTTGAGTTAGGTATAGGGTTAGGGTTAGGGTTAGGGTTGGGGTTAGGGTTAGGGTTAGGGTTAGGGTTAGGGTTGAGTTTGGTATAGGGTTAGGGTTGGGGTTAGGGTTAGGGTTAGGGTTAGGGTTAGGGTTAGGGTTGGGGTTGGGGTTAGGGTTAGGGTTGAGTTAGGTATAGGGTTAGGGTTAGGGTTAGGGTTAGTGTTAGGGTTAGGGTTAGGGTTGAGTTAGGTATAGGGTTAGGGTTGGGGTTAGGGTTAGGGTTAGGGTTAGGGTTAGGGTTAGGGTTAGGGTTAGGGTTAGGGTTGAGTTAGGGTTAGGGTTGGGGTTAGGGTTAGGGTTGAGTTAGGTATAGGGTTAGGGTTAGGGCTAGGGTTGGGGTTAGGGTTAGGGTTGGGGTTAGGGTTAGGGTTAGGGTTAGGGTTGAGTTAGGTATAGGGTTAGGGTTGGGGTTAGGGTTAGGGTTAGGGTTAGGGTTGGGGTTAGGGTTAGGGTTAGGGTTAGGGTTAGGGTTGGGGTTAGGGTTGGGGTTAGGGTTAGGGTTGAGTTAGGTATAGGGTTAGGTTTAGGGTTAGGGTTGGGGTTAGGGTTAGGGTTGGGGTTAGGGTTAGGGTTAGGGTTAGGGTTGGGGTTAGTGTTAGGGTTAGGGTTAGGGTTAGGGTTAGGGTTAGGGTTAGGGTTGGGGTTAGGTATAGGGTTAGGGTTAGGGTTAGGGTTAGGGTTAGGGTTAGGGTTAGGGTTGGGGTTAGGTATAGGGTTAGGGTTAGGGTTAGGGTTAGGGTTGGGGTTAGGGTTAGGGTTGAGTTAGGTATAGGGTTAGGGTTAGGGTTAGGGTTAGGGTTAGGGTTGAGTTAGGTATAGGGTTAGGGTTGGGGTTAGGGTTAGGGTTAGGGTTAGGGTTGGGGTTAGGGTTGGGGTTAGGGTTAGGGTTGAGTTAGGTATAGGGTTAGGGTTAGGGTTAGGGTTAGGGTTAGGGTTGGGGTTAGGGTTAGGGTTAGGGTTAGGGTTAGGGTTAGGGTTAGCGTTAGGGTTGGGGTTAGGTATAGGGTTAGGGTTAGGGTTGGGTTTAGGGTTAGGGTTAGGGTTAGGGTTAGGGTTAGGGTTGGGGTTAGGGTTAGGGTTAGGGTTAGGGTTAGGGTTAGGGTTAGGGTTAGGGTTGGGGTTATGGTTGAGTTAGGTATAGGTTTAGGGTTAGGGTTAGGGTTAGGGTTAGGTTTAGGGTTGGGGTTAGGCTAAGGGTTAGGGTTAGGGTTGAGTTAGTTATAGGGTTAGGGTTGGGGTTAGGGTTAGGGTTAGGGTTCGGGTTAGGGTTAGGGTTAGGGTTGGGGTTAGGGTTAGGGTTGAGTTAGGTATAGGGTTAGGGTTAGGGTTAGGGTTGGGGTTAGGTATAGGGTTGGGGTTAGGGTTAGGGTTAGGGTTAGGGTTAGGGTTAGGGTTAGGGTTAGGGTTGGGGTTAGGGTTAGGGTTGAATTAGGTATAGGGTTAGGGTTAGGGTTAGGGTTAGGGTTAGGGTTAGGGTTGAGTTAGGTATAGGGTTAGGGTTAGGGTTAGGGTTGGGGTTAGGTATAGGGTTAGGGTTAGGGTTAGGGTTGGGGTTAGGGTTAGGGTTGAGTTAGGTATAGGGTTAGGGTTAGGGTTAGGGTTAGGGTTGGGGTTAGGGTTAGGGTTAGGGTTAGGGTTAGGGTTGAGTTTGGTATAGGGTTAGGGTTGGGGTTAGGGTTAGGGTTAGGGTTAGGGTTAGGGTTAGGGTTGGGGTTGGGGTTAGGGTTAGGGTTGAGTTAGGTATAGGGTTAGGGTTAGGGTTAGGGTTAGTGTTAGGGTTAGGGTTAGGGTTGAGTTAGGTATAGGGTTAGGGTTGGGGTTAGGGTTAGGGTTAGGGTTAGGGTTAGGGTTGAGTTAGGGTTAGGGTTGGGGTTAGGGTTAGGGTTGAGTTAGGTATAGGGTTAGGGTTAGGGTTAGGGTTAGGGTTAGGGTTAGGGTTAGGGTTGGGGTTAGGTATAGGGTTAGGGTTAGGGTTAGGG
>NC_139468.1:49107500-49110000 GCF_057233095.1 Heloderma suspectum
AGTTAGGTATAGGGTTAGGGTTAGGGCTAGGGTTGGGGTTAGGGTTAGGGTTGGGGTTAGGGTTAGGGTTAGGGTTAGGGTTGAGTTAGGTATAGGGTTAGGGTTGGGGTTAGGGTTAGGGTTAGGGTTAGGGTTGGGGTTAGGGTTAGGGTTAGGGTTAGGGTTAGGGTTAGGGTTAGGGTTGGGGTTAGGGTTAGGGTTGAGTTAGGTATAGGGTTAGGTTTAGGGTTAGGGTTGGGGTTAGGGTTAGGGTTGGGGTTAGGGTTAGGGTTAGGGTTAGGGTTGGGGTTAGTGTTAGGGTTAGGGTTAGGGTTAGGGTTAGGGTTAGGGTTAGGGTTAGGGTTGGGGTTAGGTATAGGGTTAGGGTTAGGGTTAGGGTTAGGGTTAGGGTTAGGGTTAGGGTTGGGGTTAGGTATAGGGTTAGGGTTAGGGTTAGGGTTAGGGTTGGGGTTAGGGTTAGGGTTGAGTTAGGTATAGGGTTAGGGTTAGGGTTAGGGTTAGGGTTAGGGTTGAGTTAGGTATAGGGTTAGGGTTGGGGTTAGGGTTAGGGTTAGGGTTAGGGTTGGGGTTAGGGTTGGGGTTAGGGTTAGGGTTGAGTTAGGTATAGGGTTAGGGTTAGGGTTAGGGTTAGGGTTAGGGTTGGGGTTAGGGTTAGGGTTAGGGTTAGGGTTAGGGTTAGGGTTAGCGTTAGGGTTGGGGTTAGGTATAGGGTTAGGGTTAGGGTTGGGTTTAGGGTTAGGGTTAGGGTTAGGGTTAGGGTTAGGGTTGGGGTTAGGGTTAGGGTTAGGGTTAGGGTTAGGGTTAGGGTTAGGGTTAGGGTTGGGGTTATGGTTGAGTTAGGTATAGGTTTAGGGTTAGGGTTAGGGTTAGGGTTAGGTTTAGGGTTGGGGTTAGGCTAAGGGTTAGGGTTAGGGTTGAGTTAGTTATAGGGTTAGGGTTGGGGTTAGGGTTAGGGTTAGGGTTCGGGTTAGGGTTAGGGTTAGGGTTGGGGTTAGGGTTAGGGTTGAGTTAGGTATAGGGTTAGGGTTAGGGTTAGGGTTGGGGTTAGGTATAGGGTTGGGGTTAGGGTTAGGGTTAGGGTTAGGGTTAGGGTTAGGGTTAGGGTTAGGGTTAGGGTTGGGGTTAGGGTTAGGGTTGAATTAGGTATAGGGTTAGGGTTAGGGTTAGGGTTAGGGTTAGGGTTAGGGTTGAGTTAGGTATAGGGTTAGGGTTAGGGTTAGGGTTGGGGTTAGGTATAGGGTTAGGGTTAGGGTTAGGGTTGGGGTTAGGGTTAGGGTTGAGTTAGGTATAGGGTTAGGGTTAGGGTTAGGGTTAGGGTTGGGGTTAGGGTTAGGGTTAGGGTTAGGGTTAGGGTTGAGTTTGGTATAGGGTTAGGGTTGGGGTTAGGGTTAGGGTTAGGGTTAGGGTTAGGGTTAGGGTTGGGGTTGGGGTTAGGGTTAGGGTTGAGTTAGGTATAGGGTTAGGGTTAGGGTTAGGGTTAGTGTTAGGGTTAGGGTTAGGGTTGAGTTAGGTATAGGGTTAGGGTTGGGGTTAGGGTTAGGGTTAGGGTTAGGGTTAGGGTTGAGTTAGGGTTAGGGTTGGGGTTAGGGTTAGGGTTGAGTTAGGTATAGGGTTAGGGTTAGGGCTAGGGTTGGGGTTAGGGTTAGGGTTGGGGTTAGGGTTAGGGTTAGGGTTAGGGTTGAGTTAGGTATAGGGTTAGGGTTGGGGTTAGGGTTAGGGTTAGGGTTAGGGTTGGGGTTAGGGTTAGGGTTAGGGTTAGGGTTAGGGTTAGGGTTGGGGTTAGGGTTAGGGTTGAGTTAGGTATAGGGTTAGGTTTAGGGTTAGGGTTGGGGTTAGGGTTAGGGTTGGGGTTAGGGTTAGGGTTAGGGTTAGGGTTGGGGTTAGTGTTAGGGTTAGGGTTAGGGTTAGGGTTAGGGTTAGGGTTAGGGTTAGGGTTGGGGTTAGGGTTAGGGTTGAGTTAGGTATAGGGTTAGGGTTAGGGTTAGGGTTAGGGTTAGGGTTAGGGTTGGGGTTAGGTATAGGGTTAGGGTTAGGGTTAGGGTTAGCTTTAGGGTTGGGGTTAGGGTTAGGGTTGAGTTAGGTATAGGGTTAGGGTTAGGGTTAGGGTTGGGGTTAGGGTTAGGGTTAGGGTTAGGGTTAGGGTTAGGGTTGGGGTTAGGTATAGGGTTAGGGTTAGGGTTAGGGTTAGGGTTAGGGTTAGGGTTGAGTTAGGTATAGGGTTAGGGTTGGGGTTAGGGTTAGGGTTAGGGTTAGGGTTAGGGTTATGGTTGGGGTTAGGGTTAGGGTTGAGTTAGGTATAGGGTTAGGGTTAGGGTTAGGGTTGGGGTTAGGGTTAGGGTTGGGGTTAGGGTTAGGGTTAGGGTTAGGGTTAGGGTTAGGGTTAGGGTTAGGGTTAGGGTTGGGGTTAGGGTTAGGGTTAGGGTTAGGGTTAGGGTTAATGTTAGGGTTAGTGTTGGGGTTAGGGTTAGGGTTAGGGTTAGGGTTAGGGTTAGGGTTGGGG
>NC_139468.1:49115000-49120000 GCF_057233095.1 Heloderma suspectum
GTTAGGGTTAGGGTTGAGTTAGGTATAGGGTTAGGGTTGGGGTTAGGGTTAGGGTTAGGGTTAGGGTTAGGGTTAGGGTTAGGGTTGAGTTAGGGTTAGGGTTGGGGTTAGGGTTAGGGTTGAGTTAGGTATAGGGTTAGGGTTAGGGCTAGGGTTGGGGTTAGGGTTAGGGTTGGGGTTAGGGTTAGGGTTAGGGTTAGGGTTGAGTTAGGTATAGGGTTAGGGTTGGGGTTAGGGTTAGGGTTAGGGTTGGGGTTAGGGTTAGGGTTAGGGTTAGGGTTAGGGTTAGGGTTAGGGTTGGGGTTAGGGTTAGGGTTGAGTTAGGTATAGGGTTAGGTTTAGGGTTAGGGTTGGGGTTAGGGTTAGGGTTGGGGTTAGGGTTAGGGTTAGGGTTAGGGTTGGGGTTAGTGTTAGGGTTAGGGTTAGGGTTAGGGTTAGGGTTAGGGTTAGGGTTAGGGTTGGGGTTAGGGTTAGGGTTGAGTTAGGTATAGGGTTAGGGTTAGGGTTAGGGTTAGGGTTAGGGTTAGGGTTGGGGTTAGGTATAGGGTTAGGGTTAGGGTTAGGGTTAGCTTTAGGGTTGGGGTTAGGGTTAGGGTTGAGTTAGGTATAGGGTTAGGGTTAGGGTTAGGGTTGGGGTTAGGGTTGGGGTTAGGGTTAGGGTTAGGGTTAGGGTTAGGGTTGGGGTTAGGTATAGGGTTAGGGTTAGGGTTAGGGTTAGGGTTAGGGTTAGGGTTAGGGTTAGGGTTGAGTTAGGTATAGGGTTAGGGTTGGGGTTAGGGTTAGGGTTAGGGTTAGGGTTAGGGTTATGGTTGGGGTTAGGGTTAGGGTTGAGTTAGGTATAGGGTTAGGGTTAGGGTTAGGGTTGGGGTTAGGGTTAGGGTTGGGGTTAGGGTTAGGGTTAGGGTTAGGGTTAGGGTTAGGGTTGGGGTTAGGGTTAGGGTTAGGGTTAGGGTTAGGGTTAGGGTTAATGTTAGGGTTAGTGTTGGGGTTAGGGTTAGGGTTAGGGTTAGGGTTAGGGTTGGGGTTAGGGTTAGGGTTAGGGTTAGTGTTAGGGTTAGGGTTAGGGTTAGGGTTAGGGTTAGGGTTAGGGTTGAGTTAGGTATAGGGTTAGGGTTGGGGTTAGGGTTAGGGTTAGGGTTAGGGTTAGGGTTGGGGTTAGGGTTAGGGTTGAGTTAGGTATACGGTTAGGGTTAGGGTTAGGGTTGGGGTTAGGGTTAGGGTTAGTGTTGGGGTTAGGGTTAGGGTTAGGGTTAGGGTTAGGGTTGGGGTTAGGGTTAGGGTTGAGTTAGGTATTGGGTTAGGGTTGGGGTTAGGGTTAGGGTTAGGGTTAGGGTTAGGGTTAGGGTTAGGGTTGGGGTTAGGTATAGGGTTAGGGTTAGGGTTAGGGTTGGGGTTAGGGTTAGGGTTGAGTTAGGTATAGGGTTAGGGTTAGGGTTAGGGTTAGGGTTAGGGTTGAGTTAGGTATAGGGTTAGGGTTGGGGTTAGGGTTAGGGTTAGGGTTAGGGTTGGGGTTAGGGTTGGGGTTAGGGTTAGGGTTGAGTTAGGTATAGGGTTAGGGTTAGGGTTAGGGTTAGGGTTAGGGTTAGGGTTAGGATTAGGGTTGGGGTTAGGGTTAGGGTTGAGTTAGGTATAGGGTTAGGGTTAGGGTTAGGGTTAGGGTTAGGGTTAGAGTTGAGTTAGGTATAGGGTTAGGGTTGGGGTTAGGGTTAGGGTTAGGGTTAGGGTTAGGGTTGAGTTAGATATAGGGTTAGGGTTGGGGTTAGGGTTAGGGTTAGGGTTAGGGTTAGTGTTAGGGTTAGGGTTGGGGTTAGGTATAGGGTTAGGGTTAGGGTTAGGGTTAGGGTTAGGGTTGGGGTTAGGGTTAGGGTTAGGGTTGAGTTAGGTGTAGGGTTAGGGTTAGGGTTAGGGTTAGGGTTAGGGTTAGGGTTAGGTATAGGGTTAGGGTTAGGGTTAGGGTTAGGGTTAGGGTTAGGGTTAGGGTTGGGGTTAGGGTTAGGGTTGAGTTAGGTATAGGGTTATGGTTAGGGTTAGGGTTAGGGTTAGGGTTAGGGTTAGGGTTGGGGTTAGGTATAGGGTTAGGGTTAGGGTTAGGGTTAGGGTTGGGGTTAGGGTTAGGGTTGAGTTAGGTATAGGGTTAGGGTTAGGGTTAGGTTTGGGGTTAGGGTTAGGGTTAGGGTTAGGGTTAGGGTTGAGTTTGGTATAGGGTTAGGGTTGGGGTTAGGGTTAGGGTTAGGGTTAGGGTTAGGGTTGGGGTTGGGGTTAGGGTTAGGGTTGAGTTAGGTATAGGGTTAGGGTTAGGGTTAGTGTTAGGGTTAGGGTTAGGGTTGAGTTAGGTATAGGGTTAGGGTTGGGGTTAGGGTTAGGGTTAGGGTTAGGGTTGAGTTAGGGTTAGGGTTGGGGTTAGGGTTAGGGTTGAGTTAGGTATAGGGTTAGGGTTAGGGCTAGGGTTGGGGTTAGGGTTAGGGTTGGGGTTAGGGTTAGGGTTAGGGTTAGGGTTGAGTTAGGTATAGGGTTAGGGTTGGGGTTAGGGTTAGGGTTAGGGTTAGGGTTGGGGTTAGGGTTAGGGTTAGGGTTAGTGTTAGGGTTAGGGTTGGGGTTAGGGTTAGGGTTGAGTTAGGTATAGGGTTAGGTTTAGGGTTAGGGTTGGGGTTAGGGTTAGGGTTGGGGTTAGGGTTAGGGTTAGGGTTAGGGTTGGGGTTAGTGTTAGGGTTAGGGTTAGGGTTAGGGTTAGGGTTAGGGTTAGGGTTAGGGTTTGGGTTGGGGTTGGGGTTGGGGTTAGGGTTAGGGTTAGGGTTAGGGTTAGGGTTGGGGTTATGGTTGGGGTTAGGGTTAGGGTTAGGGTTAGGGTTAGGGTTAGGGTTAGGGTTGAGTTAGGTATAGGGTTAGGGATGGGGTTAGGGTTAGGGTTAGGGTTAGGGTTAGGGTTAGGGTTAGGGTTGGGGTTAGGGTTAGGGTTGAGTTAGGTATAGGGTTAGGGTTAGGGTTAGGGTTAGGGTTAGGGTTAGGTTTGGGGTTAGGGTTAGGGTTAGGGTTAGGGTTAGGGTTGGGGTTAGGGTTAGGGTTAGGGTTAGGGTTAGGGTTAGGGTTAGGGTTAGGTTTAGTGTTAGGGTTGGGGTTTGGTATAGGGTTAGGGTTAGGGTTAGGGTTAGGGTTAGGGTTAGGGTTAGGGTTAGGGTTGGGGTTAGGTATAGGGTTAGGGTTAGGGTTGAGTTAGGTATAGGGTTAGGGTTGAGGTTAGGGTTAGGGTTAGGGTTAGGGTTAGGGTTGGGGTTAGGTATAGGGTTAGTGTTAGGGTTAGGGTTAGGGTTGAGTTAGGTATAGGGTTAGGGTTGGGGTTAGGGTTAGGGTTAGGGTTAGGGTTAGGGTTAGGGTTAGGGTTAGGGTTGAGTTAGGGTTAGGGTTGGGGTTAGGGTTAGGGTTGAGTTAGGTATAGGGTTAGGGTTAGGGCTAGGGTTGGGGTTAGGGTTAGGGTTGGGGTTAGGGTTAGGGTTAGGGTTAGGGTTGAGTTAGGTATAGGGTTAGGGTTGGGGTTAGGGTTAGGGTTAGGGTTAGGGTTGGGGTTAGGGTTAGGGTTAGGGTTAGGGTTAGGGTTAGGGTTAGGGTTGGGGTTAGGGTTAGGGTTGAGTTAGGTATAGGGTTAGGTTTAGGGTTAGGGTTGGGGTTAGGGTTAGGGTTGGGGTTAGGGTTAGGGTTAGGGTTAGGGTTGGGGTTAGTGTTAGGGTTAGGGTTAGGGTTAGGGTTAGGGTTAGGGTTAGGGTTAGGGTTGGGGTTAGGGTTAGGGTTGAGTTAGGTATAGGGTTAGGGTTAGGGTTAGGGTTAGGGTTAGGGTTAGTGTTGGGGTTAGGTATAGGGTTAGGGTTAGGGTTAGGGTTAGCTTTAGGGTTGGGGTTAGGGTTAGGGTTGAGTTAGGTATAGGGTTAGGGTTAGGGTTAGGGTTGGGGTTAGGGTTAGGGTTAGGGTTAGGGTTAGGGTTAGGGTTAGGGTTGGGGTTAGGTATAGGGTTAGGGTTAGGGTTAGGGTTAGGGTTAGGGTTAGGGTTGAGTTAGGTATAGGGTTAGGGTTGGGGTTAGGGTTAGGGTTAGGGTTAGGGTTAGGGTTATGGTTGGGGTTAGGGTTAGGGTTGAGTTAGGTATAGGGTTAGGGTTAGGGTTAGGGTTGGGGTTAGGGTTAGGGTTGGGGTTAGGGTTAGGGTTAGGGTTAGGGTTAGGGTTGGGGTTAGGGTTAGGGTTAGGGTTAGGGTTAGGGTTAGGGTTAATGTTAGGGTTAGTGTTGGGGTTAGGGTTAGGGTTAGGGTTAGGGTTAGGGTTGGGGTTAGGGTTAGGGTTAGGGTTAGTGTTAGGGTTAGGGTTAGGGTTAGGGTTAGGGTTAGGGTTAGGGTTGAGTTAGGTATAGGGTTAGGGTTGGGGTTAGGGTTAGGGTTAGGGTTAGGGTTGGGGTTAGGGTTAGGGTTGAGTTAGGTATACGGTTAGGGTTAGGGTTAGGGTTGGGGTTAGGGTTAGGGTTAGTGTTGGGGTTAGGGTTAGGGTTAGGATTAGGGTTAGGGTTGGGGTTAGGGTTAGGGTTGAGTTAGGTATTGGGTTAGGGTTGGGGTTAGGGTTAGGGTTAGGGTTAGGGTTAGGGTTAGGGTTAGGGTTGGGGTTAGGTATAGGGTTAGGGTTAGGGTTAGGGTTAGGGTTAGGGTTGGGGTTAGGGTTAGGGTTGAGTTAGGTATAGGGTTAGGGTTAGGGTTAGGGTTAGGGTTAGGGTTGAGTTAGGTATAGGGTTAGGGTTGGGGTTAGGGTTAGGGTTAGGGTTAGGGTTAGGGTTGGGGTTAGGGTTGGGGTTAGGGTTAGGGTTGAGTTAGGTATAGGGTTAGGGTTAGGGTTAGGGTTAGGGTTAGGGTTAGGGTTAGGATTAGGGTTGGGGTTAGGGTTAGGGTTGAGTTAGGTATAGGGTTAGGGTTAGGGTTAGGGTTAGGGTTAGGGTTAGAGTTGAGTTAGGTATAGGGTTAGGGTTGGGGT